>NC_137210.1:4483408-4513408 GCF_960531495.2 Zeus faber
AGCGGGGGGCACGTCATTCTATCGCCGAAGGAAGTGGAAAACTAAAAGTAAGAAAAACAACCTTGTTAGAAATCTAGAAAATAATAAATATTAAAGTGAAACTCATGTAGCTAACCGAATAGAAAAATGTAGACGATGTAAGTATATGAATATGGACCACTCAAAATGTGTAAACATTGCTTAAGATTATAAATGTCTCTCTGTCTCTCCTCTCTCTCTCTCTCACACACACACACACACACACACACACACACACACACACACACACACACACACACACACACAGCATTAAAAACCAGCCAACAAAAAATACATATCCCCCCCTCCCCACTCCGTTTGAATACCCCCTGTCTCTCGCCCCGTCCCCTGTCCATCTTCCTCTCCCTCCCTCTCTCGTTCTGGTTGCACAAGCCTCTTCGTTCGCTGTTCCCTTTTTGTCGTCCGCATTGTCTATTCATACAATAGGTCCCCAAGCCAATTTCTATTTCCCTTCTTCATACTGCGGTTCTCCTATCCTTTCAAAAGAAACTCCCAAGGTTTTCAAACACCGTTCAAAAAGACCACAGATGGTTATGATTCCCGTCTACATACCGTATACGATGTGACATCCTCCGCCATGCTCCCTGACACACAGTATATCTGGGTAGTTAGGTCTCCTTGCTCTCAAGATAACTAGCTCTTCTTGGCATTAAAACATGCAGCTAAAGGTTGAGTGTTGACAATCATTTTGGTCAGAACATTCATTGGGATGCAGTATTGGTTGAGGGCTACTCCGAATTGTATTACCCTTTACACTCTTTTGAGACCCTTTGTTTGACATCGAGGCGGAGGACTAAGTAATGGAGTGCTGAATATGAAATCAACCAAACAAATTAGTTGCCGAAGTGGTGTCCCGGGCTTCAAACAAGCGCTGAATCTGTGAACAATATTTTGCACACACACACACACACACACACACACACACACACACACACACACACACACACACACACACACACACACATACACAGACAGGCACACACACACACGCACTGATTGCTATTTCATTCCTAAAAACAACAAAACTGTAAACCTTTCAGCGAGAGTTAGCTGTGTACTCATGTAATATGCAATGCAATGCACAACAACAGCAATCCTTTCACATCAGATGGAGATAATGAAAGCCACAAGGTCCAAATGTAAAAGAAAACAATGTGTGTACGTCGAACAAGTAACAATAACAAGCTGGAATGTCAATATTCATAATTTTCCAAAATTGGAAATAGGAAACAATGTAACTTAGCTTTTTTTTCACTGTATGCACCTTGAATTGACCTAGGATTCGGCATTAGGCATGAGTAAATGAAGGATGAAAAATATGCGTTTTCTTTGCATGTCATTAGCATTGAAATCGCTGCAGTTCAGGTTTAAGTGGTCTCATTTTGTCAGAGAAGGGTCTGTTCGCGACGTCCGACATACCACTAAATACCCCAACTTAGTGCTCAGAATGCCCCAAAACAATAGGGGGCTGAAATGGTACGCAAAAAGCACCAGGATGTCGGAATACATCGTCATATGCAAACACTGTGAAGTGTATCCCATAATATATTGTGAGGGCAACATGCCAGTTTCTATGCAGTGCCATCATCAATGGCACATGCACACAAACTATTGCACATGCAGTACATAATGTACTGTATTAAAAGCAAGCCTGGAATGTTTGGCCGATCTAGAAAGCATTTACATAATTTACAAACATCATTTACATTTCTCAGAAGCTCAATGCGAGTAAATCTCTGTCCCCAGAGTAAAGAAGAACTTCTGTACTCAATGACATTTTTCTTCCCTAAATAAAGGAAATAATTATGTGAGCGGAAAATATAATTATTGACGAATAAAGGACACTTTCATTAGGGATAATATATAATATATATAAACAAGCTCCGGATACTACCCTGCCTACACAACGCCAGGACCTACACTAACTCATCCAGTTAGGTCTGTGTTTGAGATTTGTAAGGCAGACACTCCTCCTTGACGAGTGTCCCCCATCAATCACTATGTGTTTAACCTGCAGATCAGTGGATAAAGTCCCTGTTTCAATTGAGCATCGGTGAGGGCGTACCTCTCACTGGAGCATTTTCAATTTGTATTTGTTTTGTCATTTGTTACAAATGGCCAAAAACTACAGTGAATTGCTTGTAATTTACTCAGACTTGATGAGCTTCATTCTGGGACTCAACTCAGATTTGATAAGCGTTCTGGGATTGGACTCAGAATAATCTTCATTCATGGTCTACAACACTACATTCATTGAGGGGTCTTCAGAAATGGCCTTTTATTTTATATATATATAATTATGCTTATGATTATGATTATGATTATTATTATTAATAATATTATTATTAATATTATTATTATTATTATTATTATTATTATTAATAATAATTATTTTATGTACAGTGGGGCAAAAAAGTATTTAGTCAGCCACCAATTGTGCGAGTTCTCCCACTTAAAAAGATGAGAGGCCTGTTATTTTCATCATAGGTAAACCTCAACTATGAGAGACAAAATGAGGAAAAAAAATCCAGAAAATCACATTGTCTGATTTTTAAAGAATTTATTTGCAAATTATGGTGGAAAATAAGTATTTGGTCAATAACAAAAGTTCATCTCAATACTTTGTTATATACCCTTTGTTTGCAATGACAGAGGTCAAACGTTTTCTGCAAGTCTTCACACACTGTTGCTGGTATTTTGGCCCATTCCTCCATGCAGATCTCCTTTAGAGCAGTGATGTTTTGGGGCTGTCGCTGGGCAACACAGACTTTCAACTCCCTCCAAAGATTTTCTATGGGGTTGAGATCTGGAGACTGGTCACTCCAGGACCTTGAAATGCTTCTTACGAAGCCACTCCTTCGTTGCCCGGGCATTGTGTTTGGGATCATTGTCATGCTGAAAGACCCAGCCACGTTTCATCTTCAATGCCCTTGCTGATGGAAGGAGGTTTTCACTCAAAATCTCACGATACATGGCCCCATTCATTCTTTCCTTTACACGGATCAGTCGTCCTGGTCCCTTTGCAGAAAAACAGCCCCAAAGCATGATGTTTCCACCCCCATGCTTCACAGTAGGTATGGTGTTCTTTGGATGCAACTCAGCTTTCTTTCTCCTCCAAACAGAACAAGTTGAGTTTTTACCAAAAAGTTCTATTTTGGTTTCATCTGACCATATGACATTCTCCCAATCCTCTTCTGGATCATCCAAATGCTCTCTAGCAAACTTCAGACGGGCCTGGACATGTACTGGCTTAAGCAGGGGGACACGTCTGGCACTGCAGGATTTGAGTCCCTGGCGGCGTAGTGTGTTACTGATGGTAGCCTTTGTTACTTTGGTCCCAGCTCTCTGCAGGTCATTCACTAGGTCCCCCCGTGTGGTTCTGGGATGTTTGCTCATGTTTCTTGTGATCATTTTGACCCCACGGGGTGAGATCTTGCGTGGAGCCCCATATCGAGGGAGATTATCAGTGGTCTTGTATGTCTTCCATTTTCTAATAATTGCTCCCACCGTTGATTTCTTCACAACAAGCTGCTTACCTATTGCAGATTCAGTCTTCCCAGCCTGGTGCAGGTCTACGATTTTGTTTGTGGTGTCCTTTGAAAGCTCTTTGGTCTTGGCCATAGTGGAGTTTGGAGTGTGACTGTTTGAGGTTGTGGACAGGTGTCTTTTATACTGATAACGAGTTCAAACAGGTGCCATTAATACAGGTAACGAGTGGAGGACAGAGGAGCCTCTTAAAGAAAAAGTTACAGGTCTGTGAAAGCCAGAAATCCTGCTTGTTTGTGTATTTTTGACAAAATACTTATTTTACCGAGGAATTTACGAATTAATTCACTAAAAATCCTACAATGTGATTTCCAGGATTCTTTCCCCCCATTCTGTCTCTCATAGTCGAAGTGTACCTATGATGAAAATTACAGGCCTCTCTCATCTTTTTAAGTGGGAGAACTTGCACAATTGGTGGCTGACTAAATACTTTTTTGCCCCACTGTATTTGTTTATTTTTTTGTTTGTTTGTTTGTTTGTTTGTTTATTTGTTTATTTATTTTATTATTATTTTTTTTTTTACCTGTGCTGTCAGCTGGGTATACAACACAGAGTATTTGTCTTAATCAAGTCCAGACCAACGTCACGCCTCCCACCCCCATGCCCACGGGGCACCTGGATGTTAGCCCACCCCACCGCAGCCAACCAGACGCCCCACCCGGTCGTGAGTGCTGAGTGCCCATCCACGTAGCAGAGCACGGGGCACCTGGATGTCAGCTTCTCCGGGGGACCGGGGGTCTTCTGTGGCTGCGGGGCAGGGTGCTCGGGGCTTTCCTGCAGCCGTAGGGTGTCGACAAGGCTGCGGAGCTCGGGGCCGAGCTTCGGGGCCCTTTTCGCTGCTTGGAAGCGCCACAACACAATGCTGACCTTACACACCAGAACCAATTGGGATTAGCCATGTACACTCACCGGTGGATACATCTGACACACACACACACAGACACATACAGGCGGTCCTATCACACACACTCTCCTTTCCTCCCTCATTTACTGCCATCACTATGACAGGACGAGGCCACGTGCCCAATTGCTCTTCCAGTTTTCCTGGTCTTAATTAGCTCTGTTTTTCAATACATGTTGTCGTCCAATGTTTCTGTTTTCCGTCTAAATGTTGTTTGGTTCTGTGTTTATTTGTTTCACCGGTGGTGAATCTCCCCCCCTTGGAGTAGTGATCAGTTGTTTATAGACCCAAACATGATAAATAGTTCTCCAAAGAGGGGGGTTGGTGGTGGTTCTGTATAACCAAAAACTGCCCTCTTATAATCCTACAAGTCGTCCACAGGACAGAGTTATTGCAGCAGTTCTTGATGATTAAAGAATGAATAAAGAGTTGCATTGCAGGTTGAGAACTTGAACTCCACTTGCAGACTAACTCTGTCCTAGATTCAATAACGTACACATTAGCTCACTAATGGTGGGAATTGAGGATATTTTAGTTATTTGCGCCATGTTATATTTATCAGAGTAAAATCATCACTATAATGCTGCGCTGGGATACTTTTAACTCAATTATTAGCAGCGTCTTAATGGCCAGATGGGGTGAGTTATCCACATTGTCATCACACATACAATTGCACCTTGGGACCATCTCACTACATGTTAGAAGATTGTCAGCATATCACATCCTGCGTGATGGAGATTATTTTTTTTGATTGGTCTGGTCCACCCCACTTTCAGGGGGTAATTGGTTGAGCAAATGATAGCCCATGAGCTCCTTGTCATTCGGTCGCGCCCCCCCATCATACCACCTTGCCCTTGCTGTTTCACCAATGAGAGTTATAATGTGTTATTTTCCTCTTGTTTCCTCTGTGACCCCCCTTTGACAAAACCGCATACAACAATTATACATGCAGTGGCATGTATAATTAGCTCACAAAATCTTTGAAAAGAGAAAAAGTAAAAGACAAAAAGGCAATTATGGCTGGAGGACCCAAGGGAGAGCTGAACAATTATCAGCAGGTGTTAAATATTAGGGGAGAAAAAGGAATAAATAAACACTTGAATGGGGCTCACGGGATCTAACGCACCTCCTAGTGCCCTGATCCCGCTGTGCCTGCTTGGAACCTTAAAACAGCTCCTTCCTTTTAATGTGACGTGTCAAGGAAACTTGATTTGTGTTCAAGGGAAAGAAAAGCTCTCACTTTTGCCATCCCCATGACAGATGTGTACGTTCCATACTCACGGAATATCACATGAAAATGTTCTCCTTCACTTGGGTTCGAAATTAGAGGAGGTGCTCGGGCTTAGCTTTATGATGTTTCCCCGAAACCAAAGGAAGAGATCCTTAAGTATCCAGAAAGAATTTCCCACCGTCCCTCCCACAAATTAATAACCCACTCCCCCAAATAAACCCGGAAGCAATAACTCCAGTGCATCATTTGTCATTCAGAAGAACTCATCATTGATTTGAGGGGAGTAAAATGAGTAGATTATGGATTTCTAATTTGAGAGCTGCAATTAATAATTTGAGGGGAACAATTGATCAAAAAAAAGGTGCTCCCCTGATCTTTTAAGGATCTGTATGATGCGGTGAGTGAACTTCCACAGTATTTTCTGCACATATATAAATTGAAAACAGGCCGAATAGTCATAGTCATACCCTGAAAAAAAATCCACCTACCCAATCTAAATCTATGGATGGCATTAATCCTGACAGTGGATTCAAATCATCCAATGCTGTCGGAGCTGATAGATGACTCTCTGCATGCTCTTTTCCATCAGTGGAATCAGGTAAGGAACACTATGGCTGGCTTCCTGCACTTCCTTATCTGATTATGTGTTTTATTTGGGCGTACTTTCAAATTGCAAATCACGCTTTCCATCAGACTTTCTGCTCATGTGCCTCTGAGACATTTAACCTCACACTTCACTGTCAGCTTGAGGCAAGCCTCTGTGGCAGTATCGCAAAATGCCTGTGGTTGGATACACTCCCCCATTTAGTGCATTTATTTATTTATTTCAGCGCTGTTGTTCGCAACTTTTTAATGCCGAGGGATATCTACCTAATTAGACTTTAAATTTGCAAAAGGAGATAGCTTATCTACTACCTACTTTCAATATATCACCTTGCCCATGACAATTACGGGATTAATTAAACTCAAAGCACCACGCAAACGTGATGGGATATTTGCCTGAAGGTATGGCAGAGGCAAAAGAAAATCACTTGAGAATTTTCAATCTACGCTTACATGTATGTGTGGAAGCATGTTTGATTCTGCGAGCGTAGACATGAGTGTGTATTCCTCGATGAGGCTGACACAACATAGGCACGTATCAATGCGGGCTTAGAGCTGCATTTATGCTCATTTGATATAAAATATGATGTTAAAGAGTTGCTGCTGGCACATCATTAAATAAGCACTTCATCCCAAGGGAAGTATGGTACAAAACCATAGGCTACAGTCCAGAATATGAAAAAATAGAAGAAGAAAAATTAAACTAAAAGGAAGTAATTTTGCGGCACATGAAAGCAGGGCAGCTATTTAAAGAAATCACAGATCTGGCGGAAGTTATTACCAGAAACCTTGTATTATTGTGATTACGGATGATGGTTGTGCTTATAGGACGGATGTAGCAGTGGTTTTACAGCCCTGCTGCTTGTGAAAAATGAGTGAAGAGTATGTTTACACATTGGTTGCCTTGAGAAAAAAAATTACTTTAATGGCAGGGTGTTGCAGTCATTTTATCCATTCACGAGTTCCCAGTCGGCCATTCACTTTTAAAGTGTCATGGGGGAGAAAGGGAATAAAAGATCAGAGGGCGTTCTCTCACAAAACTTTGACATTTTCCAGAGATAGACTTGGAGAGGTCAAGCCAGATCTCAATTGGGAGAACGTGGTCAAGCTACAGTACCTTTCCCATAGATTTCGCCTGAGCGTTTATCAAAAATATTAAGGTAATCACATTATAGCTTGTCCTCTTTGGGAGTCAATTTGAGGGAAAATGTTTGTCAACAACGACAAATGACACTTTAATACACTGTATTCATTGATAGCCCATCCCATCCTGGCACTTAGAAAGCATTGAACCATTCCGACATGGAATTTCAATTTTGAAGCATTCTTACTTATCACATAGCATGAACACAGAACCAAATTCAGACCGGAATTAAAAGAAAACTCTCCGAGAAGATATCTACTCTTCATTTTTTCTTTTTTTTTTTTTCCCTTAAGGATTTTTTTTATTCCCTTTAATCTCCTTACATTTGACTTATTTAACTCTGACCTATTTCATTTCTTGCATTGTTAAAGTAAGCTCGAAGGCCGACACATTTTATTGTGAGCAATGATTGCTACAGGCTGTATTATCCAACAAATAAAGTTAAAACTTGAAAATGTTGCATGCGCGATAAGAGCCACTTAACGAGTAGAGTTGGTGTGATCTGCAATGGTATGGAAGTTTGAGGTTTTGTAAGTATATAAATTATATAAGAGCATATTTAAATGTGACTGTGTGACCATAATTGTGAAATTCATGTGACACATTAGGTGTTTTCTGACACGGATATAATTTACAAGTGATTTGTATATAAATGACCAGAAATTGTTCTTTTTTCAACTTGAAAATCATTGTATATCATGCTTAAATAACTTAAACTTGAATAATTAGCTGACAAAAAAGATACATATTTAAATTCCCCCACCTGAAATTGGACTAGAACTAGATCCGAATCAGAATCAGTTCATTCCGCCAGATACATTTACATAGTCTAGGAATTTGTTCTGGTGAGGTTTGGAGTGTCACACTGCAGACCATTAGTATACCAAAAAAAAAAAAAGAACGTAACAGTCCGAAAAAATGGAGAATAAAAATAATAACTCAAGCTCAACTGAACTTGACTCTCGAACGCGATAATTACCGAGGATCAAATTAATGTGAAAAATATGAAAGCATTTGGCATAGTTCATATTGAATGTGACTGATCTACACTTTACATTCTTCCCAAATAAGTTATTTTGACAGAATTTAATTATTCTTGTGAGAATTCCATTCACAACTCAGAGCCGAACCAACTCTTCTGTATCACGTTACGCCAACTGATCAAACGAACAAAGATTCAGGAGAAATTGAACAAATCCTTTTTCAGGGTCAGAATCTCCAAAAAGGGACAAACTTTTCGTCAGTTGAGGCGGGCACTGCAGTACACGTGGTGTTTGCGTGAGGCTTTAATGGTGATTGGCCCGGCAGACATTTCCAGATGAAGGCGTCTGAGAATCGGTGGAGACGGACGGGGACGCTGACAGGGCGATAATCCTCCCCACTCGCTTGGACGACGTGCCTTCGTCCGCCTTGGTTTGCCCTTGTTTCGGGCAGATGAGGCGGTGAATTAGACCGTTATGGGGTGGTGCTGATTGATTCTTATCGTGGCTGTGTAGAAAGGAGCCATCTAACCCTCGGGGGAGGGAAATTGGGCTTTCCGCTGGCGTTGGCGTCCTGATGATCCCCCTTCGCCTACCAAGGTTGCTGTGGAAAATAGTTGCTGGGGAATCGTGCACGGTCAGGCCGCGTCTTTGCGCCGTACGTGTCATTCGGAAAGGAGCTGCGGCAGTAATGGCGGTAGTTGTTTCCGGAAGGGGACCGTCCCCTCTGTACTTTCGCGAGGGTTCAGATACAGGTCAAAACAGGCTAGTGCTGTGGGTTTTTCTGTTCTCTGCAGCAGCCTCATTGTCATTGGAGATCAAGCCTCACTGAGGGGAACTAAATAATGGAAATTGGGTTTAGGGGCAAGTGTAAAGGGTTTAAAGCCAATAGAGCAAGGTTGAGTGCACATAACCCCAGAGCAAATATTTGTATGGCAGTGAACGTAGAAAGCCTTCTGTCAGAAAGTAATGATAATAATAATGTAATTACATTTAATTTAATGTCTAGTATTGGTAGAAGTTATGGAATAGGAAAGAGTAGTACAAGTATGTTTTAGTTTCGAGCACAAACCTTAAGAAGAGATCTTCCAGTATACTCAAACGTATTCACAATCCACAGAGCCAGAGGGTTAGGCACGGGGGTTATATATTGCCACTCACAATCTGGTAAAAGGAAAAAAAAAAAAGGCATCTGTCTGGGTCTGGTTTCAGGGACCCACATTAAAACAAGGTTGTCTTGTCAGTTTTGGAGGCGTGGGTTCTTCCCCATTAAATTCCAATGACTGAGGCTCACCGAGGCCTTTTACGGCGCGCCTTCAGTCGAGGGAGGGAGAGAGCGCGGGGAGGCCGAGCGGGCCCCGGCGCTCAGGGAGAATCTGGCGGTGGAAAAGTTCCGTCCGAGCACGGGCTCCTTCCGTTCAGGAAAGCAGGACGATGATAAAGGTGGTGGTGGTGGTGGGGGTGGGGGGTGCCCCCCCGCCCCCACCACCACCACCCGCTGCCCTGAGACACTTTCTAAGGGGAGTAATGAAAACAGTGCAGAGGAAAGACAGTGAGTAATTACAGGCTTAGCAGTGTTATCCATTACTGCCCAAAGTACTGGGATTGGGGGGTGGAGGGGGGGCTCCCAGGGAGAAATGCTCCACATATTTACATTTAGACAAGTCTTTTCCTCAAGCCCGGCCCACCTCTCCCTCGTGACAGGGCGAAGAATATATATATATATATATATATATATATATATTTTATTTATTTTTTAAATCTGCTATCCACAGTCGCTGGTCACGTCGACACCCAAGTTGGTGCCAATTCCAGCCTGGGTTTCCAAGGCTTGGGTCCGGGTAATAGCCAGCGGTGTTGATTGGAGTAATTAAGAAATCGCCCGGCCTGTCCCAGGTAACCACGGAATGATTTTGGGTGGGGTGGAGGAGGGGTGGGGTGGGGGTGGGGGTCAATGACACCCTTGTTCACAGGCTTTAATTTCCTTGCCTCGTCATTAATCACCGGCTATGGGGATTTAGCTGCCATTAGGGGAAGGGGAATCAGAAGGGAAAGTCTGGCGTTGTTTTGTCTTCCCCTGCAGAACATCAATATTACCTCTTAAAAGCTTTAAATGAGAGAGTCCTTTTTTTTTTTTTTTTTTGTTTTGTTTGTGTGCGGCCGAACGCATGCACGTCAGCCTGGCTCGGTCTGCCTCGGATCTCTGAGTCGAAAAAGACGCACTAATTACACACCTACCCACGTCTTGAAGGACACTTACGACGGATGGCAATTCCTCTGCAGCTCAACAAAGAAAGCAATGGCCCTTGGAAAAAGTAAGCCCGTTTATCAAATGTCCTCTTTGAACCACTGCCATGACGCTCATTTGTATATTTCCTTCAAAGTTTTCTGTCAGGAATAAAAGCCATGGCATTCCTCCAAGGTATAGACAGATATCAAAGACGAGCCGGTCGCCCATATACAGAATTTTAAAGCGCAAAGTCCGGTTTCGGGGGAGTTTAAAGAGGGGAGAAGGGTGGCCAGTCATCAAATTTATCCACATGCCTGTAGAAGACTTGTGCTCCATCTTCCTCGCATGGACTCCGACCGGATCTTTAATCTCTCACCGTGCCTTGATTAATGCTGTCCTTACTGTGAACAGTCGATCACCTGACGCGCGTAGTGACGGGAAGCCATATTTTGGGTCCGCTAATGCACCTAGTAAATAACATTAAAAGTAATGCGTGGGGAGTGACTAGTATACAACATTTGTATGTTGTGTTAACCATTCAAGACCACAGCCAAGAACCTGCAATCCTCCTCAAGCTTTGTTTTTCTTTTTCATTTTAACCAGACAAGACTACTCAGCTTACCCTGGATGTTTACAAACGCACGCAAAGTATATGTATATATATATTTTTTTTTAAAGCATTTGAATTTAAGTGGTTTCATCAAGTGGGGCGATCAAGACCAGAGCTGGGTTTTCCGGTGAACAAGGCTCCGAAATAACCAAAGCAAAAGCAGTTTGATGAATTATAAAGCCACTACGTGCCAATCTCATCAGGGTGTTCCACCGTGGAATCCTTTTCTTGAATAAAGGCACAATTCATAGAGATTCAGAGAGAGCGAGAGCGATAACACAACAATAGGCTGTAAATTCAACAACATATCCAAAACAAAAATACTGTCTTAAGAAAGCAGGTGGGGGACGGGGAGGGGGTTTCAGATGGGTACACTGACATTTTGATTGAAAGGCAATCAGCAAGTCTAAAAGACAGTTCTCCAGTGGAGTCCCGCCAGTGCCAGTGTCAAGAGCTAAAACAAAAGTAATTGTGAAAAGTCAAAGCCCGTGTTCCAGATTTGGAAAATAAAAATAAAAGGTTGAACTTTCAACTTTTTTTATTTATTGAAAAAACAAATTTGGGGATTTTCCATGAGACCCTTTCAGGCTGGCGGATGAGCTGCCGCAGAAAAGAAAATAAGTTTAATCCTCTGGGCGCACACACACACACACACACACACACACACACACACACACACACACACACACACACACACACACACACACATACACACACTCAATCTTACCTTATCTCTTTTCCCTTCAATTTTTTTTCTCTCTCTCTCTGAGGGGAAAATTATAGTTTCATCAATGCCCCAACCACAACCCCCCCACAAATTTGTCGATATCAGCAGATTAGGCTACCCCCCCCCCCCCCCCCCCCGCCACCCCATCCCTCACCTCTCTACCAGTGCCAACACCACCTGACGAATTTCCATCAAAACTTCTGTCTGGTCTCCCCGACCAGTTGTCCCGAGTTGGTTTCACATGCAGATGGAAACTAAAGCGGCCGAGTTACACATCTGATGAAATCAGGCACCATGTACACTGTACAGTACGTATACACCGCCACAAATTTGCAGATGCACGACTTCCACAGACACCCACCCACACTCATTTCCAGCAGGACTCTGTCTGGCCCTGATGTAACCGCACCAAAGCCCATGCAACGGCTCAACGGAGGATCTGAAAGTCTCTCCATCTGCCTCGGCCTCGGTCTCTCTACACATGATGACAGATTGTGTCACACAAAGCATGAGATGCTCTCCTATTTGACTGCAGACATTATTCAGCCACCGCTGTTTACAGGTTGCTGTGGAAGGAGTTTCTGCTTCAGCCGCCGCCGCCAAATGGCCGCGATGCCCTGTCACTCGGTGGGAATTTAGGGAGGGACTTCTCAAACGACGCTTCGACTGACCGAGGCAATTTCCTGCGGAAAACAGACGGTAGTAAATATAGATTATATGCTGAGGCGGCAAAGCCACAGCAACATGCTGTTCGTGCGACCGGTTGTGATTTATTGAAGTGACCCCCCCCAACAAACACACTACTATTGAGACGTGAAAGACGCTTCCATAAACTAGTCCTTGAGTAATTATCCAAGATAGGAGATTCAAAATAAATCATATCTAAAAACATCAAGTAAAAAAAAAAAAATAGCAAATAGTTCATCAAAAGCTCAAATTGACCAATAAAAGATGAGAAACAAGGTCTCGCTTGTTATTGAATTGGCTATTGCACGTTACAACCTTGCATATGCTTGGTTGTCAGTTCATCAACATTTTATTACTTGGTTTTCCCATTCCTCTTTGGCTATTTGGTAACATGCTAATATCATGAATTCAAATGGAAATGCAAAAATGCAAATGCCAAAAGCACATTTGCTTTTCTTGAAACGGGTAAATTAGCTTGGCTTTTGCGCCACGCAAAAGCCAAGCCCGACACATATGCACACACACACACACAGAAACACACACACACACACACACACACACAAACACACACACAGACACACACACACACACACACACACACACACACACAGACACACACACACACACACACACACTCTGTCACATCACATTCGGAAGATTTCCTGCCTCAGAATCTGGTCGGATCAGTTAAGCGTTCGGCACCCTGCATCTCCGTGACAGGGGACAGATGGCGCTTGACATGGGTCAACCGCGGTGCGCGATCGATGAACTCCCCGGCTGTGGCGGCAGCACCGCGTGGATCCGTCTATTCATTATTCATACTAATGTTAGCCGAATTGCAATGGGGCGTAATCGTCACAAATGACAGCATAGCAATGACTGGGTCAAAGTAACGAGGTTTCCTTTCGTACGTTGGGTAAATGCATTTTTCTAAAGACAGAGAACTGAAGCACGTATAGAAGTCGGGGCTGACAACTGTCTTCTGTTGATGCAATGCAGCCGTTAAACATCAGCTTTTCACGCAGTTTCATCATGAAAGGGTAGGGCTGTCAATACTTTCATCCTGATAGCATAAAATCATTGCAATTTCACATGTTTTCGGTGACAGGCCCAAGTGTGGTGAAACATTGAAGGACATTGACAGAAGTGAAACCAGCTACAGTACATATAGTATTGTAAAATTACAACCGTCCTGCACAATTATCAATGAGGCCACTGGGCAGTGTCTCGTGTACATTGTTATAGTTCGATTGAAGATTGATTGAGAACTGATTCCACGATGGCCCTCTCCTCGATATATATAAAAGTTGTTTTTCTGACGGAAAACAATTCAGTTCTTAACCCGCTCTCTATGTGTAGTATGTCCATTTAGGACAGCTAGAAATGTGTGTCTACGTCGACATACAAATTACTACGTCTACATGAATTACAACTACATGTGATGTAGTTGTAATTCAATTCACGAAAGGATTGTGCGGCTTTTTGCGGCTGTTAAACCGGCGCAAATACAGTGGTACCTTGAGTTACGAGCGCACTAACAAACGAGTTTTCCGGGTTACGAGCCGTCGTTCCGTCGATTTTTTGTTTTGATTTGCGAGCAAACATGTGAGTTACGAGGAGCGAGCTTCAGGTACACCGCCGCTGGTGGGCGTGGCGAGCGAATCCAGCCAGCATCTCGCCTCTCACTCCTTCACTTCACGTGGTGACCTGAGCGTGGAAGCTTCTCTTTTGTGTTTTGTGGTCGCGATTTGTGCTTATTGTGCAGTTATTTTGCCAATTTTTTTTTTTTCGAACCATGGGTCCGAAAAAAGTAAGTGCTGAGAAGAAGAATAATAAATAATAGAAAAACATGAGTGAGGTGTGCGTGTGATGGAATTGGCGAGGCGGTACGAGCGTAGTACTTCTACCATATATACCAAGGAGACAATAAAGGCTATTATAAAGGTAACGCCAGCCAAAGGGGTTGAAATAATGTCTAAGCTGCGGACCGCTGTCCATGAAAAGATGGAGAATCTGCTGTTGGTGTGGTTGACGGAGAAGCAGCTCGCAGGAGATAGCGTGACGGAGAGTATCATCTGCGAGAAGGCAAAAATGATCTACACATTCTCTTTTATTATGTTTTATTATGATTTTATACAATATTTGTTATTTATAAATACATTTTTCTTATTTGAAAACACGTAACAAAAAAAGATTGGGGTGTTTTTTTGGGGGCTGGAACGGATTAATGGCATTTCTGCTATACGAGCAGATTGAATTACAAGCTCTGTCACGGAACGAATTAAACTCGTAAGTCAAAGTACCACTCTAACAGAAAAAGCAGGCGTCTCATTCACAAAGCCCCCCCAGACAGTGAAATGCACCGCTAACTGCGCCGCCACGCAAATAATGTTTCAGTGTGCCGGTGCTGTTTGAATGGATTTAAATTAGGTGTTATTGCATACATTTGGTTACCCCTTTTTATGCAAATGAGTATTGAAGTTCCGGACGTTGGCGCGTAAATAGACAGGAATATTGACTTAATATTGACTTTTTTCCCGCATGCAGGACCATGAAATGTTTTTTAGCGGGGATACCTGCTTTTTTTGGTGTAAACGGTATTGAATCATTTTTTGTATAAAAAAGACGTTACAAAAGTTGATAAAAATAGTTTCCACAATTCCTATTAAACGAAAAGTTATAGTCAATAGCGATAAAATGGTAAAAAATTGGCATTGAACCACAAATGACATCGAACCTCAAGGGACCATGGACAGCTCTGCAGGCCGCTGCCTTTCGCCTGCAGGGAAATGTACTCATCCTATTTAAATGTATTTTAGTCACTGCACAAAAACCTAAAAATACTAAGTAAAACCCCGGGAATTAATAAAAATGGTCCGGCGCCCCAATACTTTGGGAGCTATAACTTGTCAAAAATGAAGGTTTTGAAAACAGTTCTGAGAAATCAGGCTCAAATCTTTTAGAAAGAATTTCCAGATGACGTTAAGAAGGTGCAGATAGCGGGCGCAATTGATGAGCAATTCGTGGTGCTATGAGCGGCCGCAGTCCATTTCTTTTGTCAATTTAAATGTGTTGGTGCCGCCGCCTCTATTCCGTTTGCTGCGATGCTACGATACTTTGATCTGTCAAGACTGATCTCATGTCGCTTCGCGGTGGAATTTCCCTTTAGGTGGTTTTCTTTACACATGCAACACTGGATAGGAAAGAGGACAAATTTCCTCGACTAAAACTGCAGGAACAGCAGAAGAGCGCAGACTGCATAGTCTGTAGAAAAAAGCCCTGTGGTTCACCTTGGCTTTTTTTTTTTTTTGATCTTTTCTGTTCCGAGAGCATCACTTTTTCTCCTCAGCAGATTGATGTTGTGTTTGTTCGCCCCGACGTGGACAACGGGTCTAAATATTCCCCGACTGAAACTGAGATTTGAACAGCGAGAGCGAAGCGCAGACAGACATACGGCCTCAGCGCCCCCTTTGACGATCACCCAGCGAGCCGAATCACCTACATAAATATTTTTTTGCAGAAACCTCAAGTACAAGTGTTTCGCTTTTTTTCTCCCTCTTTGCCTTTTCTTCCGTTTGCCCTGAAACGTCAAGGCTTGCATCCGCATTAACCGGGCATTTGTGATGGTGCCGCAGTAAGAATTTCCGCGGACGTCTTAGTTCGCCTTTCCACGACGAATAAAGAAAACAGCTGAATCTAAATCTCGATAATGGCCCGTACAGCTGCTAAAGGGACTGTGTGTGTGTGTGTGTGTGTGTGTGTGTGTGTGTGTGTGTGTGTGTGTGTGTGTGTGTGTGTGTGTGTGTGTGTGTGTGTGTGTGTGTGTGTGTGTGTGTGTGTGTGTGTGTGTGTGTGTGTGTGTTCGTGTGTGTGTGTGTGTGTGGGAGGGTGGGGGGCTTTGTGTGTGGGAGGGGTAAATCACTGAATAGGAGATTACAGCCTACGGGACAAACAAAAGAGCTGTTTAAAAAAGCAATGCAAGCTAAGAGCATTGTGGCTCTGGCAGGGTCATTGCACCGGAGCTGCAAGGCAACCAGCACGAGATTGTGGATCCATCCTCCTCTCTCTTTCCGTCCAGCCGCGAGATAAGATACGGTCCCGCAGAGACATGAGGGGGGACCAGATAGATTAGAAAGGGGAAATCTGATGCAAAGAAAGAAAGCACCAGCGGGCGCCCTCAGGGACGTATAAATAAAAGGGACCCTCTTTTTTATGTCAGCCCCGCTCCGCCATTTCCACCTGCCCCAAAAATACAATACTAAACAATGGACCCCATTATGGAAGGACTCGATCTCTGCGTGAAAGATTGTTGTCCTGTGGTGGGATGGTGGGATGGTGGGATTGAGCCAATTACGTATGAGCCTGTATGTGATCCAAGCCAGGTTTCAGGGTACAATCTAACCTCCCAAACGACCTAACCCCTAACCATAAGCCTATGGTCCTCATTTTTCCATAATTTAAAAACAACTCGACAAAGGAGATTTTGTGTTGGTGGTCAATGCTATTCGCATAATAAAAGGATCTTTGGTCGGGCAAAACAATCCACTTTTTGGTTGAAACACAGAAAATAAAGCTTAGCTATTTAAGTCAGCTTTCATTTTCACGGTACAGATTTTATTTTCTATCCATCCACTGACTGACCAAGGCTTCAATGTGTTGGTGGCGATTTCCTGTCTTTTTATATGCGCATTTTCATCAATCCTTCACCCCGCCAACGTACAGATCAGGGACTCGCCACTCTCACTGTCCATTACCTACACCCCCCATATTTAATTGATTTCTGTCAAGAAAACTGTATTTATTGATGTCTTTGTGAGCACTCCCAGAAGTCTCACTAGTCTCACATGATTAGGGTGGCCAACGCTTACTTGAGGGTTGAGTATTTCACAGTTTAACTGATATAAAATTCTATCAAATTACAGGATTAAAGGGGGGGCAGGGGGGTACAGACCCCCCCCCTTCCAAAAGTTTCTCCCCTCAATATATCATTGTAAACATAACTTTCAAATTCTAAATAATCGCTCCCTCTCTGACAATGAGAGTGTGTTTTTTTTTTTTTGGTTATTTTATTTATTATTTATATTTATTTATTTTTGTGATCAGTTGTTTATAGACCCAAACATGATGAATAGTTCTCCAAAGAGGGGCGTTGGTGGTGGTTCTCTATAACCAAAAACTGTGCTCTTGTCATTCGACAGCTCGTCCACAGGACAGAGTTATTGCAGCAGTTCTTGATAATTTAAGAATGAAGAGTTGCATTGCAGGTTGAGAAGTTGCAGATTTACTCTGTCCTGAATGTAATGGCATACAAATACTCTGTGTTGTAGGCCCAGCATGCTGACAACACAGGTCGAAAAAAAAAAAAAGTAGTTTATTTTATTTTACTCCGTTTCCTTACGTTACGGGATGGGGACACATTGGTTCACTCTCTTACCCCCCTAAAATTTGCTTCCATACTTCTGATTATTTATTATTTATTATTTATTTACTATTACGTTTTATTTCAAAACTATGGTGAGGCCGGGTTTAGTTCTGACAGCGGCTCAAAACCTCACCTCAAAATGTTTTTTAGGGTTCCAAGATTAGTTCGAGGAGATGTATACTGTATATCTTACTGTGTATCTGACTACTTTTACTATTTAATTCTGTTTTGATTGTTGTTTATAAACACGAAAGTCGAGAGTCACTGACAATCCCTTGTATGTGTGTGAGAACGCCTGGGCAAGTCTGATTCTGATGAAAGAAATTGACAGTAACATCCTGTGATGTACGGTCTGGTAATGACTCCCAATGGCTTTAGCGAGAACACAGTATCAAAGGCTCATTCCGAACGGATGTGTCTTTGATCCTGCGTTCTTGCTAATGTCAGTGCCTTGGCTTTCCGAGCTCGCTTTCAACACCAATAACTGCAAACACACCAAGATGTTATCGCGTCCGGTTCTGCGGCTCCGTAGTGGAGTCGCCAATCTATTGGACAAACCCATTTAATGGTGTTGTTGTACCTAGACAATTAAAAGTTCGGCCATGAGAAATACTGCGTCTGAATACCGATCATATTTGCTACGCAGCACAGTTTTCCTTTGTTCTCCTTGACACAAGCATTTCCAGCAGCCCTGCTTGTACCGAACTCTATATTTTTGTCCAAGCCAATGACTACCATTTTTACAGTAGCAGCAGGGAACCCTTCCACAAAAAATATCACACTGATAAGCTCAAGTGTCTGAACTTTCCAAGCAATGTCTGTTTAACTGCAAAGTATAAATGTGCAAAAAGACAGAAAACATGCATTAAAACCTCAACCTGGGGGACATGAAAAACAAAATCTGTTATTCAAGCAGGGTACTGTGTTTGTGCGGCGTACAAATACAGTTTACGAATACATTTTATGCAGTCTCATGCATTGATCTCAACATCTGGGGAAATCAATAACACACATGAGCGCCGTAGTCCCTGTTTCAGGGGTCGCGGGATGTTAAATAGCTGCTGTTCCTCCTGTCATGCCACCCAATCAAGATAATCACGGCGCTTTCTCTTTTGTCACTGAGCTGAGCGCTCGGCGCGGGCATTGCCTTCCCCGCTAATTGGAATCCACTGTAACACCACTCTGCTCTGAAAGATGATACGGATGGATTTTCAGCGTGCAAATGGAAACCGACTGTTCGATAATGAAAGGGTTTTTCTGCATCACCTTCTAGAGAGGGTTGAAAACAATAATTAATAATACGGTACGTCTGACTTATTACCGATACCGTAATTAACTCTACGGGCGCCAAAGGGCCACGGGCGGTTTTTGCAGTTGTTTCCTGTCCTCTCGCCGCTCTCAGCTCTGGGCCGTTATAAGCGCACAGCGTCCAGCAACGCCACCGTCTCCGGAGGCGGCAGACAGTTCATTAGCACATTATCAGGGAAGGACTTTGCAGACGCTGACACTTGAATTTGTCTGGGTCGGTTAAGCGCTGATTAGGGAGACACGGCAGAAACCCCTGTCTTCCTGACAGCTGGCTCTGCAAGTTTGGAGGTCTCACCATCCTGTCTTTTGTGCGATGTGTGGGGTAAAAAAAGAGACCATTCTAAGCGGCCGCTCGACTATTTACGAACCCTGGTCACCGCCGCTTTGAGCCGGACGGTCGACTTGTTCCGCCACTCCCTCCCGGCCACATGTCGCAGCGGAACCAGTGCCATCCCGACCCGCAACGTAATTAGCCGCCGGCCCGAGTGTCGTTCCAGCGTTGGCGTCCGCGCTTGAGGCAATTAAAATAACTTATGAGGCTGAAAAACGATCGTGCGAAAACGAAGAGTGCGATCGTGCCGTACAATGTGCGGCGATTCATTCTAATTTATTTGTGACGGAGAGCCATTAACCGCACCTGCTCGCACCTGTGCCACTTCACATTTGCTTTGGTGATGCAAGACTCGCGAACGGTTTGTTTGTCGCCAACAAATCTTTTAAGTGACTCCGGCAAAGGAGTCATTTGCAACTCTGTAACTGCTGACAGACAGGACAGGAGTTGAGGCTCATGACTCTCGAATGAAAAGAGCCGTGAGCCGTCTCCTCGCAACCAGTCAATAATTAGGATCAAATGAATATGAAAAATGTGAAGGCATTTGATATACAATTACGTTGGAATGTGAATGATTTAGACGTTCTTCCTAAATTAATTATTTCGGAGGAATAATTATTTCGCAGGAATAAAACGATTCTTGTGGGAACTGCATTAACAACTCGGAGCCGAAACCGACTCTTCTGACTCTCATTACAACGACTGAATTTCACCGAGCCACTGGTAAAGAGCCGAACTTTTAGTCCCTCGCTCATTAAAAAGGCGTCACAGTGATATTGTCAGCGACGTATGTGCGAAACACAATTGCAAAAGTGAATTCATCAGTTCATTTATTGTATGGATATGTGTGTTCATGCAGTACGTATCTAGCAGGTACAATATCAACTGTTAACCTGCAAACACCCTCAACAGAGTTTCCATAAAAACATCAAGCACGCTGAGAGAAATACACAGAGCAACAAATGTGAAAAAAGCAAATTTACTACCCCAACGCCCCAGCCTCTGTCTCGGTGTGAAGGTATCTATTATTTCACCCTGGTTGATAGAAGATGGGGGTTTGAGAAACAGAGAGAGAATTACAGCGGCACACGAGCCCGGTTGTGACAGCAACAAAGGGGTTTGGCGGCTGCAGCCTGGCAGTACAAATGCCATTTCATCAGGAGTAGAAGGTCAAATGTATCCGTCTCCCCTGTTGTTGAGATAAATGAACAAATGTGTGGCAGCTTAAAGGTCATCAATTGACGAAAGACTAACATTGGCTAAACAAAAGGACCAACAAAAAAACGGTACCCAGGCAACTAAGTGATTCCAATTGGGGTAGGTGCCCCTTTAACAAAACCAGTGAACGCAAAGAGCCTTTAATTACCATTTTAAATTAATGTAATTGTGAACGCTCAAACATAATTAGCAGGTGTCACAGATAAAGGCCGAATTATTCATTATCCGCCTAATTTGCACGGGGGTGACCCGTGAAGAGTAACGTTTATTCTAATGCAACATGAATTAAAAGATGGGAACCCGCTTCTTCTTCCCCTTCACTCCTGACTCTCATCTCAGCTCAGTTTTGCATTTCTGGAAAAAAAAGGGTCGGGGGGGGGGATAAAGAAACCGGCGGTAGTTTATTCCGAATGTTCCGAGCAAATAAATATGTATCGGGTCAATCCAGTGTGCAATTTCTCCGGTCTCCTTCCTCCCTCCATCTCTCTCTCTCTCCCGCTCGCGCTCCCCGCCTCCCTGTCTCCCCCCCTGCCTAAGTGAGGCTGACACGGGCGCGGGGGCCGGCGGGAAGTCTCCCAGGTAAGTCTGCTCGGAGATGCCAGGAGAGACTCATCTCCAGACCCCCGGCCTCGCCGCGCATGAATAATGCATGGAGGAATCGAGACATCGGTTAGGAGACGTCGCAGATAGCACCAGCCCGGGGGGCGGGGAGTGGTAGGGGGTGCCCCACCTCTGCGGACTCTGCCCTTTTACCACAGCAATCAAATAGTGCATCGCCGGTCTACGCCGCAGTAGTGTTCCAATAAACGAAAATGTCTATCACGGTACAGGGGGACTTACCTCAAACTTACAGTACTGTCTACCGGATTCGGTGTCAATCTATCACAGGTTACGGAAGCATGGCATGATTGCTACTGATATGAAAACCAATTATAGAAACCAGCCACAAGTAATTGCTAAAAACATTTTAAACATTTAGAGGCACTTTCGCAGACAGAGGTCAGCCCTAATCTTAGACTGAATCCCATTATTAATCTGGGCTGACTGAAATGGCTGGAATTCCCGGTCATGGTTTAAAAAGTCTTATACTCGCCCTCGACTCGGTTTATCTTGGTATAATCTGGTTTACAGAAAGAAGATTAGAGCTCATCTAGGTCAAAGTGAAGATTTCTATTAAACCTGGCCAGTGGCAGGTTAATCTTTGGATTAGGTTGATCCTGCACAATAGAGGAAGTTATCAGGACCAGACAGAAGGAGATGACTCGTCCTTAATGACCTTAGTCTGGGGCTTCCTGGTCTCGAACAAATTCATCTGAAGTTAAGCAACGTCTCAAAAAGGCATTTCTAAATTCTGTATTAATTTAGGTTGGATTATGTTAGTCCTGATTGAGATTAAATCCCGTCTGCCAAACGGCCCCTGAGTAGTCTAATTTCTGATGCCATAGCTATTGAATGAACTGCTCAGATTAATATCAGGAAAATTCCCAGTGGACGAAAAGAGACCTTTGTTTCATTGATTGAACTGGGTGGCATTATTGGCTCGCTCCCATTTTAAGTAATTCATGATAACTACTGCTTTACCAGATTATATACATGATACACACACGTACGGTATATACACACGATAGAGGCACCTGGAGGTGTACCGGGCTTGCCCAAAATGGAGGAACCCGCCCGGGGGCAAGTCTTGGGGTGTGCTAAAGGGATATATCTTACCTACCTACCTATAACTTGGGAGCCCCCCAGGACAGGAAAATGGAGATCTGGGCTGCTCTGCTTGCCCTGTTGCCGCCACGATTTGTCACAAAATGTGTCGCAAAGGTTAAGCAGCAAGGTTATGCACAGTTATGCAGTAGTTAAGTTGTATGCCAACAAAACTGCTCTTGCATGTGATGTCAAATTGCTTTGACTGTATTTGTGCATCGACACCCGTGATGAGGAGTGGTGGGAGACCGGGGACAAACATGAGGAACATTCAGAGCATCTTAGGCTTGCTGTGTAAGATAAAAAAAAAAAATAAGGAAAGAAATAACCTGAAACAAAAGAACAACAAAATAAGAACCTGTCTGGCCAATATTCTCTCTACAGTCTCAACAGTGGTAAGGGCTGACAGCCTTGTTCTGTCTCATTCAGCTCCGTGTGACTGCGGAGATAGAGAGCTCACTTGCTACCTGTCAAAGCCATTTTCACTATAGGGCAGTGAAATATCTGTCTTTGACGCAGAGTTTTTTTCTGCAGTAAACAAAAGGTTATGTTCACTGATTTTATAAAAAAGAAAAACTATTTTTAGAGGTACGTAGAAATAAATCACAAGGAAGAATTCCCCTGATCGCCGTCCAACCCTTTGGATCATACTGTATGATCGAACATCGCAAATGTTATAAAATCCCGAAATGGATTTTGCTTGACATTAATATTCTGCTCAGAATATGTAAAGTTAAATTCATAGATTGGTTGAAATTTCCAGCAAATCTTATTCTAAACAAAGAAACCCACACTAGGCCTAAATGGCAGCAAGCGATAGATTTGAACCCACGTTGTCACCATGCCACCTTGAATCATTTCAGGTTTGTAGAGTATTCTCTACAGCCCCAAGCGATACAAATGTACATCTGAGAGATAGGGAGATAAAATGATGTGTACACACACATTACCATACATTCATATACGAGGGAAAACTAAAATGGAAAGAAAAGCGGCCGCATTGGAAATCCTTTGGGTCCGCTGCACTGGGAGCGCTGTGCCCCCGTTAAAGGAGTTATATATGATTACCGGACGGCACTGTGGTCGATAGACAATTAATTTCCCAAGGCAAAATAGTCCTAGAGGGGAAGCTTTGAGAATGTCTATATTTAAACAGTGCAGGGTAAATATTTAGTGAAAGCCGTTCTAGTGCACCTCTTATAGACAGCTGCAGACTCCAGCACCCGCCAGACGTGAAGGACGGAGCGTTGGCTGTGTCTGCTCGCAGCAAAAGCGCAAAGGGGTCCTTTTGGGGTCTGCTATGATTTAAATAATCAGCCACTTCTGAAGGACAAGCCCAAGTCACGCTCTTTGCACTCAAATGGAGCACAGCTGAGCCGCTTCTTGCGCCCCCCGCCCCACCTTCTGTTTCAAATATATCACCTTTCAGGTCTATTAAAATTAATGTGCAGGTTGGCTCTGCTCGCGAGAGAATTACAGCTGGCGCCGGCCTCCTCCAGAGCCGTTGTGTCGTTGTGGGGGCGGGGGGCTGCTTTCCGACTTCTCTGGTGAAAAGTGGAGGGGTACTTCAACTTTCAGCGGATACACAGACAACAAGAACCCGACTCACGCAGTAGTTCACACGGCTGCAGAGAGTGCTGAAACGACTGTTCTCTGAATCAGCGATTCAAAGCATCCGTTGCTTATCTCCTCCATTAATACGTTGGCAACGTTTAACAATCCCTCGTCTGAACATTATTCCTCGTCAAATAACATCCGCGCCTGGAGCCCGCTGACTGACATGTTGCCCCAGTAAGCTGAATTAATGGTGTCGCATCACAACAATCTAGGTGAGGAGACAAACGCAATCGAGCGCCATGTCTCGATAAACTATCTTTGGGTCGGACAAAGCAGCGGCGGCGCCTCGGGCGGGGTCCGTATGGCTGCAAGCGCGGTCCTTCATTTTCCCTGACAGGTGTTTATTTGCTCTCAAGGCATCGCTCGTCTGGTGTGAGCTCCCTTACAAAAAAAAACAAAAAAACACAACGAGCCCCGTACGAGTATCTTTCTGCCACCCTTGTCAAGATCTGTGTAAGGATTTTCTCAGCCGTTCTGTTATCACTGTATATGTACATTGTCGTCTCGGTACGAGGGTGGCTGTGAAGGTGACACGTGGCGATGCATAACTTCAGGCACAAGTTGTGCTGTGATGTGGATGTGGGAGGTGCTGTTACTGAGCAGACAAATCCCTTGATTTGCACCGCTGTTGAAGGCACAGCGACGGCACCGACTCGAGAGCTCCAAACCCAGCGTTTATTCGAGCGCTGTGCCGAGAGCTCGCCGGGTGTGAAAGTTCCACTTCAAAAAAAAATGAAGAAAGGAAATCAACTCTTGTGTTGCAAGATCAAAATTGCAAGGCTGCACGAAATTCATCAAATTCATCAGTTCCGGCCGGAATAGCAGCTCACTCGCAGAGCAAGTTTCACTCTGCGAGTGAATGAGTGCTGAGCACTTCTTTCTAATCCAAGTTCTGACTCTTTTTCTGAGATTCGGTTCTTGATGACTCAGTCAGTGGAAGCGATCATTCGCGTTTCTGACTCGTTGTTCGGCTGATTCATTTGGTGTCACGCACGGTGAGGAAAAGGCCGGGAAACAGTGCCCCAATGCACCACTTTAACTTCGCAAAGATGTAAGATGTATCACTATTTGACTGGTTTCCTACACGTTAAACTAAATGTAATACTTAGTGCTAAGTGGGCAAAAATGAAAAGCAATTTTGTTTCGAAATGCTAACTAGTACATATATATATATATATATATATATATATATATATATATATATATATATATATATATATAAAATAATACTTTCTCCGAGATGAAATTCCATTAGAGGTTAATTTAAACTTTCTCAGCAAGGATTAATTTTGGGTGTCCAGAGAATGATAAATTGAGATTTGGAGCTGGGGAAGGGAAGGAGCCTGTTTGACAAGTCGTGTTTGCCAAGGCCGGGCTTCTGGGAGGATCTGAGAGAGCCGCCCGTGCAGATTTGACAGTTTAGCCGCAGTAGGGTGATTCTCGGGGGATCGGGGGGGGGATTGGGGTGGGAGGGGGTGGGTCGGTTCATTATCTCCTAATTACCTGAGATGGAGCCGAGGCTTACCGGGCTCATGGAGGAGAACACCTGCCGACGAAATGCAATCCCCCCCCCACAAGAATGCAGAGCCAGCCGGAAGCAGGGGAGAAAAAGAGAAATAAAATGAAACCAAAGGATGAGGAGCATCTGAAACCACAAGCAGGCACCTTTTGGCGACAGGTATCCCAGCTTTTCGAATAAAATAAAGTACTCTAATTGCCGTTTTCGGTTTGGACTGAAATTAAAAGAGACAAAGTCTCAGCGTGTCTCGTCCTTCTGCCCTTCATTCTGTTTTGGGCTTTTTTTTGTTTTACGTCATAAAAAAAAAAAACTCTTTTGCCAAAGGGCAAGCTGTGAACTGCAGATACCCTGCATCGTTGACATGGGTTGAAGAGTTGTTTCACAGCCAGCCCTGTTGAGACTAAACGAAGAGGGCTCCATAATCCATTTTTATTTCATTATTTATCGTTCTTTTTAGTCTTTTGCTCTCTCCAGTGCACCCTCATGGAGCGGGCGGGGAGAGGGAGAGGAACGTTGTGACAAGGAGAATATCAGTTGTTTGAAGTGAGCGGGAGAGAAAAAATATTAGAGAGGACCGGGGGTGTCTGACTGTCTAGCAGCTCCCTCCAGATGGGGCAGATGTGAATTAAGTCGTTCAAGTCCAAGAGAAAAGGTTCGGTACAGTGAAAGCGCACTGGCTTTTTTGTTTTCTGTATTTGAAATGCCTATCCCCCCCCCCCCGCCCCCCCCAGACACACACACACACTTTTCTCTCTCTTTGCTTTCCGTTAGATGGGATGTCGGGGGAATACAAAGGCACTGTTGACAGGGGGAGGAAAAAAAGAAAAAGTATCAAGATCTGTGACAGCTCTGAAACTTTTGTTTTGTTTTTGTAGCCTCATCAATTTTCTATCGGGATCAGTTTTGATTGAAGGAAGGTTTTTTTCCCCCAGAGAACGAGGACGCTGATCGTCAAGCAGCTTCATCGGGGGACGAGGAGAGATTCTGTGAAAGACGGTGGATTCACAGGGAACAGATTGAGGCCTCATCAATACGTATATGGGTTGTTTTTCTTTAAACGTAGTATTTTCTCTGTGTTTTACACACACACACACACACACACACACACACACACATACACACACACACACACACACACACATCCAGGGGTGGTTTTAGTGAGTTGGAGGCCCCAGGCAAAGACCAATGTGAGGCCCTTCTCCATTTTGCTAAACGCAATCACAGCTAGTGAACAAAAACTATTTGGAGGCAGCTCTATTCATGTAACAAAGCCACAGAACTAAAGGACAGACTCAAATGAGAATTCTAAATGACCTCAGTGAGCTAGAAAACATTAAAGAGAGACATTACAAGTATATCATCTTTAATTCTTTCAAGACAAAAGTATAGTATGTAGATTTTGATGAAGCATTTCAACATCCACCATTCTCTAGGAATAAAAGTCTGAAGTCCATGATGTCTGTGTGTGTGTGTGTGTGTGTGTGTGTGTGTGTGTGTGTGTTTGTGTGTGTGTGTGTGTGTGTGTGTGTGTGTGTGTGTGTGTGTGTGTGTGTAGTGGCATGTAGGGACACATTAAGAGGAGGTCTGGGGGTTTTTAACATCAAAAACTTTATTTCCTGCATTTTCATGAATTTTTATGCACCAATTTGTTCATTTTCTGCATCCATTTGTGGTGTAAATGTCTTTATTTATATAAAAGGAAAACACAAAATTCAGGCCCCGGATGACAGTTAAAAAAATGATGGAATGCAATGCAGTAAGGTTCTCAGGCATTCAGTATTGCTTTCAAATATTTATTGTCCTGTAGATCAACATTTCTCATAAAATATTATCCCTGATGATTCAACACACATATAGGCATGGTCTACACTTCTGTCCTCCTGTGTTTGGGGAAGTAACCTTTTTACATGTGCATGCGGCACATATTCACGTCAATGATCATGTTGATAAACTTTCTGAACGTTCAGAACATATCACAAATGTCAGTGACTGGGATGATTTTTAGTAATCATGTACATCTCAGGTCTGTCATTGAAGCTGACTAACTCACCGATGAAAACATTGATCAAAGGGAGAGATTCACGGTGTCCATGTCCAACTATGGAGTTTACCGGCTTGAGTGAGTGAGAACTGGAGTGAGATTGCTTTTGCTCGTAAAGCAATAATAAGTTGACCTTTCATAACTTCATTTGTGTAGGCGGCTGCTGGACACGGGCTCTTACGTGTACGCATGCAGGTTAAAGCCTAGATCTAAACGCATTAAAATATTATTTTGGAGCATCCCCCTGTGCAGGTCAATAATTCCCTCTTGCAGCCCAAGCTGGGGCAGTGCGCGGTGAGCACAGTCCAGTGGACTGACATCTGTACCCCCCCCCCCACACACACACAGAAAACACACACACACATACACACGGTGAAGAGAAGGCGATGTGCGTCATTACTGTTCTGCTGATGTTGGGACTATAATAGGTCCAAATAGTTTTTGTTTACCAACTAAAATGTTTTATAAACTATAATAACTAAATAAATAGATAAATAGAAACACAAATTCATGAGGCCCCTTTGGCAGACGAGGCCCCAAGCTATTGCCTACCTATGCCTTATGCACACATCACCTGCAGTTTGAACCAGACTGGGTGGCCTCTACAACTGCCGCTGGTCCTTGGCGCCTTCATCGGCTGTGACTGTGGTGTAGAAACACACTGCACCATCTAGTGGAGGCTCCAAACACAATAACAATAACACCTGCGAGGCAGGAGAAAAACAACCATACCAGGGGTTACAGTAAATCAATTATGTAACAAGGACACACCAAAATTAAGCTACATCAAATTCAGAGCTTGATCTTATCTCACCCTGATTATTTGTAGTTTGTGTTGCAATTTAAAACGGTTTGTTCCCCTCAAGTGCTGCTTTCCACATCAAATCCCACAAAGGCCACAGAATACACATTCCAATGCAACATACATAGAATATCTATGTGATGTTACGCAGACATTACACTCCGATCCTGATGTAATCATCATAGGTTGCTAATCGAAGCTCCTGCCTTTACATTATAATTGCCCTCATGGCCTGACCTGCACTTCGCTTTCTAAAATGTTAAAAAATTCACCTTGTTTACACCTCGCCAGACCTTGTGGCGTGGGCTCACATCAATATATGCAAAGTCGGCAAAGCAACGCTGTCAAGGACCGACGCCAAATGGAGCAAAGTGAACCAAGAATGCTTTTTGCTTGATCAATAAATCCCACGCTTCAAAGGCCGGGCTGCTGGAATCACACAGGGGGCGATGGAAAGATGCTTTTCAGGTTCCAGGCTTTGTTATTTACCACGGCGTTTTTTTCTCCGCCACCTCCGTAAATAGAAGCGGACCAATTTGGATGCGTGGCAGGGAGTTAGAAGCAGCAGGTCGTCCATGTTAGGCCCTCTGATGATGACGCGGGTCCTCAAAGAACTTTGAAATGAGCCGCCGTCGATCCCGCCGTGCCGTCTTTTCTGCGTTCCGTGCTGCCGTGCTGCCGTACAGTGGGCTTTGAGCGCGTGAGCAAAAAGAGCGAGGGCTTCACTGGCATGCCACCACGTCGTCATAGAACTGCACCGCCTCCTTTCAGCCTTGGAACGGAAATCTTTACTGCCGTCTCACCCTCGCAATGCATTGTGGGATACGCTTGCCAGAGCGGTATGTGGAGGAAGTACCATTTGAGCAAACTATGACTATTTGAGACTACTATTTGAGCGCAATATAATTTCAGACATGGAATCTTTTACATGCTGATGGACGTTTGGATTGTGGTCGGTTGTTGTTGGAAGTTGAGAATTATGGCGGTGGGCTCCAGGCCGTCCCATCTCACAAAAGAAATCAGGTTCCATGTATGGGTTGTATTGCAGTTCATATGTGATGAAATTCCTGTTTAAGCCGAGGTGTGTGACAGAAAAAAGCTCCGCTCGGCAAAAATCTAATTAGGAACGGGAGAATGGAATGGCCGTAGCCGAGCCCGCTCGACCCGTCTCCCTTCCCATACATCCCATACAGTGCGAGGGGGGAGCGGGTCAGCGCAAAAGGAAGGGAGCGCTTCTGCCCCAGAGGCCGCCATGGTGCATCCAATTAGCGATCATGGCCTGCGGCTAATGGAAATGTAGATAAGGTCATGTGGACAAATTCGAGGTAGGACATAATAAG
>NC_137210.1:4518408-4698408 GCF_960531495.2 Zeus faber
ACGTCGACAGAATACTAATGAATAGGTGTTTCTCAACCGCCAGAGCTTGCCAGGGCAGAGATGAAATGTTTTTAAATTCCTCTTAAAAATAAATTAATCATCTATATTAGCGTCGGTGTTGCAAGATCTAAATTGCGGGGCTGCGCCGACTTATCAATTCTAGGAAGGAGGCCAGCTCCGTGCTCATCATAATAAGCTTAAGATTTCACACTCAAAGTCCGCAGTGGGAGTATTTCATTGTCAAAAAAAAAAAAGAAGAAGAACGTGTGCTGTGGCAGAAAGAAAAAGATTTGGAAAGACTGGAATGGAATGGAACGGAAGAGCGACAGCCGAGTGCAGTTGAGCCGCGATAGCTGGGAAAGTAGGGCAGTGGCGTTTCCTTAGTTGCTGCGGTGGAGCAGAAAATCTGACTTGGGGGTGGAGGGAGTTGGTGCAGGCAGGCGGGAAAGCCGAGGCTCATTCAGGATCAGCAAGTCGTCCCCTTCCCCCCCGGTGAAGATGCGCGGCGTTGGACGTTGTTCCGCAGAGAATCACAAATCCACCCAATCGATCCACAAACTCAATAAAATCGCTTTATTTCAACGGTTCTTCATGTTCCCCATCGTTTGGGATATTTAAGGATTCTTCATTCTCATTTGATTAAACGCATCGTGCGTGCTTCCATTCACTCGGATAATAACCATTCCCCTCCATGGGCGGGGGCTGGGCGGTGACGACCAGATATTTATTGTGCAATATTGTAGGTTGGCCAATACGACTAAACAAACGAGAGCAAATCATTCTGGGTTAAAGTGGTAATCCATGAGATTATTTTGTAAAAGAAAAAAAAAAAGAGAAAAACACATTTTTAATACGTTATTTATCTGGGACTTTTTTAAGAAACAGCCATTCGATGTATTTCGAGATATGTATCTGCACCTCCTTGCGCTGTTTTTCATTGTTGGAGGCAGGGTCCGCCTTTCCCCGGCAAGAACACACTCCCAAGAAGCGAGTGAATGTGATAAACCACCGTGCCTGGTTGCGATCAGTAACCTGCCGCCAGTGGCATCGTTAGGGAAGGGCGTCCGGGGCTACAGCCCCGAATGTTTTATAAATAACCCCCGATCTAAAATAACCCCCCAGGGCCGGCTCTGCAGCCCGATCGCTTTCTCTCCCTGACGGTACCGATGGGCGCGGTGTGTTTTTCTCTTAGGTGTAGGTTATTTCATTTTACTCTGTTTCCTTATGGAATGTAACAAGCACCGTGCCTGACGGGGACACATTCTCCGTCACTCTCTTGGATGGTGGCGGGCAGGGGGAAAGTTTCTCCTCATGTGTGTGCAGCGGTGCGTTGAAACGGTTCCGTCGCCCCTTGCCGTGAACCCCCTTCTCCTCCCCTCCCCCCTTATCCTCTCATCTTCTCCCAAGCAAATTGGCTGCCAGCTTGCGTGGTCCACATCACTCTGCCCCTAAATTATGCCTGAGACAGAATAAGACGGCCCTGTCAATTTGTTCCCAATGTCCCAGGACACGGTGCCCCCCTCTTCCGCTTCCCTTCACCCGGTGCCTCTCACACTCCAGGGGGAGGTGGGGGGGGGATTGCAATCCATGCTGAAAGGTGAGAAATTGTTCAAGGGAATTCCTTGTCGGGACACAACTTTTTTTTTTTTTTTTATTACGGCTCACGGAAAAAAATAAATCGAATAAAAAACAAATCAAAGTGCAACAAACTACGTGCAGCCAAAGCTGTTTATGAGATTATTTTTCCACGTCGGCTTTAATAAGCAGCAAGCATCCGCGTGCACAGCGCTGGGCTTGTTTTTTGCGGTAGCTTTTTTGGGAATACAGGCCGACCCATAGCACCTGCTCAGCCGGGCGGCTTTTCCATTTTCATTCAGATAAATGCTCCCGTCCCTCCTGCCGTCTTGATCGTTTCTCCCTTTCGAAGCGTTTACGGCCCTTTGGCAAAGCGGAGTCGACAGGAGGCCGGTCTCGGAGCGGCGGCAGAAACGAGCGCCATTCCGCTGACAAACAACCGATATAAACGCTGACATTGTAATTTAAAGGCGTTTTGTAACCTTTGACAAAACAGTCTGTCATGGCGACCGAGCGACACGGTCCCCAAACACGGACGGACGCCATGGGAGAAAACAGTCTGCTCTTTAGCTTGATTTGTGTTGACTTGCTTTCCTCCAACCAACCACCCTCAGAGATTCATGAGTTCATTGGGAAACCGTTCCGGCTGCTAAATAATCACGGATGCCGGTGTCATTATATCTGAAATGAGATGGCTTTATCTCAATTGTGACGGATAAACACTGAGGACTATGAGGAAAATTAGCTTTACCGAATCAATCTCGCCCGACAGCGATCGACGCACATCCGATTACTCGCCTGCCGACTTTAAAAGACACCTTCAATCGAGGGTGGGATTTATTTTTCTTTAACAGCCGTTGAATACTTGCTTTCCCAGTGACCTTCCAGTAAAGGATTCAAGCCATTTGTGAAGCGGAAAAATGGTCTGATCCGCCGTTCTTAACACCGTAGACCCTGTCATAATACGGAGTTGGAATGATTTATCATTCATACCAATACAATCAGACTTATTGACTGTGTTTCTTCATTTATTTATTTGGTTGTTCATTCTGTTGTATTATTTATACCTCCTATTTTATGGTTGTTATTTGTTTTATTTTTTCAGACTGTTAAGATTTTTTTTTTATGCTGATTGTCTATAGAGAAACACCAATTCTCACCATGACAAATAGCTCGTATAGGAAAATGCACTCTGCGGAATAAACTAATTCTCATGCTGATATAAACAACGACGTTAAAGTGCCTGAACTAAGGGATGGTTTGTTCCCCCACACAGAGGGATTTTAATCTGAAGAAAAATAAATGTAAATTCTCAGCTAGTTGAAATTGCCACATCCACAAACATAAAACATTTAATTTACATACAATTTACAGCATTTAAACTGCTGTAGCTAAACAACGGATGCAGTAAAACGAGTAGAACAGTAAAACGAAAAGAAATATCTGAAGGGCAAGTCAGTTTTTTGTTTGTTTTCCAAAGGTTCCAGAAACAAGATTTCCACTTAAGGATCAGCTTGCTATTTTCCAAACCCCAGTACTGTGCTTAAATGCAGTTCAAAAGGGCAGAGATAAGACCTTGTAAAAATAGCCTATCCAGTTGCTATGTACAATTCATATTAGTGCATATTCCATAGAACAGCGGTATTTAAAAGCGCGGAGGAACTGCAAGAGGGAGAGAGAAAAATGATTTTATTTTTTTATTTTTTTATTTTTAATATTTTTTTTTCATAATTTTTTTATATACATTTTAAGGACTAATAGGACATGAATAATTAAATTTGATTAAATATGTTTATTTAATGTTACTAAATCTAATAGGATAATAGTTTAGGGGTTGTTATTTTTATTAGTTAATTGAAATTATAAAAATGTGTTCATATTTTCATTTGTTGTTTTCATTATTATTATAATTTGTTTTATTAGTTGTGAACCTTTCGGCACCCGTTACCCTGTGTGAATAGGCAATAAAAGCCACAAATTAAAGTTGCTACGTCAACTACGTCATTTTGCATCTGACACATTTTTTATTGGCACTTTTCAAGTCAACCCTGGGAGGGGTTGGGGTTGGGCATTAAAACTACTCTTAACACTCCTAAAGTCCTTGGGTCACTTTTTCCCAGTGTGTGGTTCACTCTGCCTCTTTCAACCAACAAGCTATCTCAGCTTACCTTCCCTGCCAATCTTTGCAGGGATCTGTCTCTCTCTCTCTCAACGTGGCACACTGCGTCTTTCATTTTCTCCTTCCGTCGTATGAAGCCCTTTTTGTATTCCGTCCGCCTGTTCGCCGCGGATGAAACCCCCGAAATGAATTCGCCACATCAGCTTGTGAAATCGTATTGGCCTTGTGAAAGATACGGAACAAATGACGCTCTCGATCGATTTCATCTGGAACGTAACATTCTTTTCTTTATTACTGAGAGAATCCATAAGGGACCGTTGACAACCCTTGGAGTTCACTCTGCAAATAAATGGTCTATTTGGTATTTTGGACAGAGATGACAAACATATTTCAATTATAAAACATTTTTTTCTGCTTCTCTCTCTCTCTCTCTCTGTCTATATCAGCCACAAAATTAAAACCACTGATAACCACTTATGGTGCACCTTCATGCCGCCAAAGCATCTCTGACCCATTGAGGCATGGACTCCACAAGACCTCTGAAGGTGTCCTGTGGTATCTGGCACCAAGACGGTAGCAGCAGATTCTTTAAGTCCTGTAATTTGTGAGGTGGGGCAACCATGGATCGGTTTGTTGTTCCAGCACATCCCACAGATGCTCGATCAGACCGTATCACCGGCAATGTTGTAGAAGAAAGTGTGATTCATCAGACCAGGCCACCTTCTTCCATTGCATTATGGTCCAGTTCTGACGCTCATGTGCCCATTGTAGGCGCTTTTGGCAGTGGACAGGGGTCAGCATGGGCACACTGACTGGTCTGCAGTTACACAGCCCCATACGCAGCAAGCTGTGATGCACTGTGTGTTCTGACACCTTTCTATCACAGCAGCATTAACTTCTTCAGCAATTTGTGCTACAGTAGCTCTTCTGTGGGATCGGACCAGACGGGCTAGACTTTGCTCCCGATGTGCATCAATGAGCCCATGGGCACCCATGACCCTGTTGCCAGTTCACCAGTTGTCCTACCTCAAAACACTTTTGGTAGGTACTAAACACGGCATAGTGGCAACACCCTACAAGACCTGTCGTTTTGGAGATGCTCTGACCCAGTCGTTGAGCCGTCACAATTTGACCCTTGTCAAAGTCACTCAGATCCTTACGCTTGCCCATTTTTCCTGCTTCCAACACATCAACTTCAAGAACAGACTGTTCACTTGCTGCTTAATATATCCCACCCCTTGACAGGTGCCACTGGAATGAGATGATCAGTGTTATTCATTTCACCTGTCAGTGGTTTTAATGTTGTGACTGATATATATATATATATATATATATATATATATATATATAAACTTTTTATGCAATGTGACATTTCATCTGAAAAGTAGTACAGTGGTGTCCATTGTTGTCTTGCAAAAGCAGAAAGGTTAAGATGGTGGTAAGATAAAGTGGAAATGTGGAAATGTCCAATTTTTATTTTTAATCCAATATATAAGGTCATTGACCCCTCATCATATTGCTGCAGAGATTATATTTTTTTCCCTTTTAATCAATAGAATATATTTGGAAATATGAAGTAGATGCTTAGATAGTCAGCAACTAGAGACCCAATCGATTAAATGAGACGCTTCAAAAAGTGTGATGATACATCAGCATAGATAGATTGACAGACAGACAGACAGACAGAGATAGACAGATAGACATATAGATAGACAGACAGACTGACAGACAGACAGACAGATCTTTCATCCCTGACGCTGTAATTTAGGATTCATCGAGAAGACCATTGATGTCAAGTTGAGTTGATAATATCAACTGATGACAATTGAAGACTAGGATCCACTAAGGTAAGGAAGACTAAGGTGGGGGGCGGACTACTGTCGTCCCACTGGGTATCTCTCCTCTGGCACTCTTGGTGCGCGGGACGCTCGTGGCTGGGGGGGGCGGGCTGTGGTTGCGGGGGCCATCTGCCGCCCTCTGTTATGTGGTCCGCATGCTTGGCAGCTGGGGGCTGACCAGGGGACTGATGGGGAGCTGAGCTGCCCGGCACAGCGGAGTTGCATGGTGGTGTAGGTTGGGTGCCTCCAGGTACGGGAGGTGGGCATGCAAGGGCACGCCCCTGCGCCCCTGTGATGGTCTGGTTGTGCTTCTCCTATCTCTCCCAGTGCCAAAACTCATACTCAGTACATACACCACACAATGAGTCCAGGGCTTGGAGGATGGGTGGGGTGAGAGCTATCTGGGTGGGGATGTGGCGGGTGGCTGCCATCTTTCCCGTCACGCTCCTCCCCCGACGTGCTTCTCGTCTGCCCGAAATTTGAATCCCACTCATATTAGCTTAAAATACATACACTCACACACCAATCCTACTCCGAACAACACTCCACCAGACCAGGGTCTGCGGGGCAGAAGGGGTGTGAGTGATTCGGGTTCGACTTGCCTGAAGGACTCACATCCCCACACCCCGCAATTTTAACTGCAATTGCCAACAGCACACATTGAGCACTGGGTTTTTCTGGGATGGTGGGTCGCTGGCGGCTTGCAACTGGTGGCTTAAGTTGTGCTGCGACCTGGTGGGGCTGCAGAGAGCGCCGCCGGGTGGCTTCCAGGGCCCCTGGGGGGCTCCCTGCTGTTGTGGGTGTGGGTTGGGGTGCAAGGTGGCGGCTGTTAGCCGTTGCTCCCGCTGCACAGCTTCTCTGTGGCAGATGCGCTCTTTCTAGGCACCCATCTCCCAGCAATTGTCCTGATAACCGCCTGTTTGTGCCAGCCAATGTACGTTCCCAGGTCCTGCAGTGGGGGCATTCTCCCGACTAGCTTGCCACCCAGGAGAAGCCAGAACCCTCTCTCTTCTCCGCCAATGCTTCTGGTGGGAGGCTATGGATTGGGACACCCGGGAGTTTGTGGCGGCATGTCCTGTGGGTTCACAGAACAAGAAGCCCCGTCAAGCCCCAGCGGGTCTGCTTCAGCCTCAGCCCATTCCTGGTCATCTGCAGTCCCACGTCACCCTGCCCAGCTTTGCTACGGCTCTCTCCCCGTTCCAGTGTTCAGTCGCCTGTTTCCCGAGCAGGAATGCAGGGCCAGCGTCCCATCTGCTCAGGCCTTCATCTGCCGTTGTCAACGCACCTGGCGACAGGCGCGGGCCACCCTACTCCACACCTCGGACTGATATCAAAGGTCAGCCAACCGTCGCCATCCACCAGCTCCCGCCTACACCCCGGGAGAGAAGCTCTGGCTCTCTAGACGGGACTCAGCCCTCTAGGTTGAATGCAGAAAGCTGGCCCCACACTTTGTGGGTCCTTTCCCCATTTCCAAGGTCATCAACCCAGCAGCTGTTTGCGTGCGTCTTCCCCGGTCTCTCAACATTCATCCTACCTTTCATGCCTCTCGACTCAAGCTGGTCAAGGAGAGTCCACTCCAGCCCAATCATCGACAGGGCTCTCACTTACACGGTCGTCACGGGCGTCTACTGAGGTCTCCGCACAGAGGTATGGGCTTCTAGTATCTGGTGGATTGGGAGGGGTATGGACCTGAGGAGAGATCATGGGTTCCATCGCGAGCCATCCTGGACCCATCTGTTATCCAGGACTTCCACCGGAGCCACCAGCCCGGCAGGACGTCAGTGGACCTCTGTCATGAATCCTCACTGAGATCCAGTATTATTCTTTTATCTATTAATTTAAAGTTAATCTAGTTTCGCCTTTATCCTTGTCATTAACTCTCCTGTCATTTCAGATCCGGCCACTCCCCTTCGCTATTACATCACAGAGGTTTCCTCTCCAGCGTGTCGTCTAGTGGCTCTCTATTACCTTGTTGATTCCCCGGCTTTTTGATCATCTGTCTGTCTCACAGATTCTGATTCTCTGCCTGTTCCTTGCCGGACTTGTTTGCCCTCGTTGACAGATATCCTGGTTTTTTGACCCTGGCCTGTTTGTTCTAATAAACCCCTGCTTTGTGAACTTTCACCCGCTCCCCTGTGTCGTGCTCTTGGGTTCACCTCTGGTCTGAGTCAGTGAGCCTAACACTGGGGGTCTTCTGTGCCTGCGGGGTAGGGTGCTTGGGGCTTTCCTGCAGCCGTGCGGGTGGGGGGCTTTCTGCTGCTTGGAGGCGCTACGACACAATACCGACCTTATGCACCAGAACCAATTGGGATAAGTCCTGTACACTCACCAGTGGATACATCTCACACACACACACAAACACACACACCACCACCCTCCTGGTTGCATTCCTCTCCTTTTTGTCCCCCATTTACTGCCATAACTATGACAGGAAGAGGCCACGAGCCCAATTTCTGGTCCAGTTTTCCTGGAGCTAATTAACTGCTTTTCAATACATATTGTCGTCCAATGTTTGTTTTCCATGTACATGTTGTTGTTTGTTTCTATGTTTATGTATTTCCATGTACATGTTGTTGTTTAGTTCTATGTTTAATTGTCCCACCCGTGGTGTTTCTCCCCCTCTTGGAGTAGTGATTAGTTGTTTATAGACCCAAACATGATAAATAGTTCTCCAATGAGGGGGGTTGGTGGTTGTTCTGTGTGACAAAAAAAACTGTGCTCTTGTCCTACAGCTCCTCCACAGGACAGAGTTCTCGATGATTAAAGAATGAATAGTTGCATTGCAGGTTGAGAACTTGAACTCCACTTGCAGACTTACTCTGTCCTTGATGCAATGGCAAACAAATACTCTGTGTTGTATGCCCAGCTGACAGCACAGGTTGAAAAAGAAAGACTAAAGGATCCACTGTCTGTCACTTCCCAGGTCTGTCCACCCGATGGCGCAAGTGGGCGCATCTCGCAGCCGTGGTCCCGCTTCAGAAACAACAGTTGTGAACGAGGGCTTTACATAACAACCTGCTCAACGCACGGTCTGCACTGGTTATCCAGTTTGAGTTAAAACAAAAATAAAACAACTCGGAAAATTGCTGTAATTATTGCAATTTATTATAGGTTAACAACTGTTGTTGGTCAAATGCCAACATTCAGTCGTTACAAGTTTTTAATGTATTCCACTGATACAGAAAAAATATAACTTCACAATTTAATATAATAATAATAATAACAATAATAATAATAATAATTATTATTATTGTTATTATTATTATTGTTGTTATTGTTGTTACCGTTATTATTACTACCATTATTATTATTATTGTTATTATTAATATTATTATTATTATTATTATTATTATCATTATTTCCTTCTTTTTTTTTTGGAGACAGAAACACATAACACACTGCATAGCAATCAACAACAACACCCACACCATCAAAGAAAAACAAAACAAACAAAAAAAGGTCCCATGATGGAAAGCACAATATGTTCCATCTAATGAGGAAGTGGTTTGCTCAGCAGACTGTCACACGCAATCCTCGCCGAAAAAAAAAAAAACATCTCACAGTGACTGAGAATATCCAACGAAGCTGCGTCTCCCTCAGCCGACGCCTTTTAAAAAGGGCGGGCGATGGGCGACGGAATCCGACGGTGACTAAGAATCTCACTTAAAATTAACTTTGCGAGGAGGTAGATATCAGTCAGCACCAACAGTCAGTGACTGTTGGTGCTGGGAATAAATTGGTCTGTGCAATGAGGCCTCCCAAGGCCTCTCATAAACCTCTCCAATTGAACAGCTTTTATTTTATTTGACTTTATCCAACCAGACGTGGACTCCACGTTACAAGGTTCCCATTGTTACTTTTGGCAGCGAGCTAGTATGGGATCCATCCCATACGTACGGGTCCATATGGGAATGAGCGGGTTGTCAGTGAGGTGCTCAGCCCTGACGTGGCTTCCAGGCACAAGCCGAGCTGCATGGGGTGTGTGTGTGTGTGTGTGCGTGTGTGTTTGTGCCTGTGTGCCTGTGCATGCGTGTGTGTGTGTGTGTGTTTGTACATGTGTGAGTGTGTGTGCGTGTGTGTGTGTGTGTGTGTGTGTGTGTGTGTGTGTGTGTGTGTAGGGGGGGGGTCCTTGATTAATGGAGCTAAGGAGCGACGATAAAATAACAGGGAGGTCCAATTATTCCTAGCAATGAAACAGAAGGTATAGAGAGATGGAGAGAGAGAGAGAGAGAGAGAGAGAGAGAGAGAGAGAGAGAGAGAGAGAGAGAGAGAGAGAGCGAGTGAAAGGATGATGGAGAATGGGAGGTGGGGTGGGAGTGGGGGGTTGGGTTGCCTTGTCCGCAGCCAAAGGGTCGCCAGCCGGAGGGCAGGGAGTGAGCAGCGCTGTGTGTCTGTGTGTGTGTGCGCAGGTGTTGCTTCAACCCAGCTGGGTCAGTTTACGGTTGACAACCCCCCCTGCGCCTGAAACCCCCACCCTCGCCCCCCATAGCCCGCTTTGATTCCCCCCCCAGCTCCTTAGTATGGACCTTACTCTCTTCACCCCGTTCGGCCTCCACATCCACCTCCTCCCCTCTCTCACTCTCACTCCCTCGCTTGCCCGCTTCGTCCTCATACAGAATTCAGAGGAGGCCCACGCGCTGCGGAGAGATGGAGCAGCTCGGCTCATCGGGGAGCTCGGGGAGAGGTGAGGGGTGGAGGTGGAGGCCGGTGGTGGTGGTGGTGGTGGAGGGCGGTGGTCAAAAAGCAGACACGGCACAGATCAAACGAGCGAGGGCGGGGGAGTCCGGAGTGAAACCTTAGACACCAGAGAGAGAGAGAGAGCGAGAGAGAGAGAGACAGAGCTGGACAATCGAGGAGGGGCAAGAAAGACCCCCTTTTTAGATGAAAGGCAGCTCGTCAATCAATAAGTCATTAAGGCCGACATGGAAATCCAGATCTAGAGAGAGCTCCGAGAGATCGGCCCCTCCATCCCCCCTCCACCTCTCTAGTCTAAAGTTAGAAAAGAGTTGGGGGGGGGGGGGGGTGGTGGAAGGGTGAAAGTCAGGATGGGGCATCGCTGAAATTAATCCAAGGTCGCATGAATATTGAAGGGCGCAAGTTGAAAACGAGGAGGCGTCGAGCACCATCCGGAGGGCGGAGGTGGATTTTATCGCCCAGAATCCGGACGGTGAGGAGAGTTTCCCTTCAAGTCCCTGTGAAGTCAATTCAGCAATTTGTTTCTTAACACATTGCACATGTAAATGTCAGGAAACCATTGCTGAAAACATGTGAAAAGACTGTGATCGATGTAGCACTGAATTGTGGAGGTCGACCGCTAAATTCTTTCTCCCCGTTTTTGGGGTCCGGATTTTTTTGGGGCTGGGCAAAATCGGGGCCGGATGACGCACGATGGCCCAACATGTCTGCCCAAAGATTTGGATAAGTTCAGTGAGTTTGGGAATAAACACCTGGAGCAAAAGGGATCGCCGCTCAGCTGTGTGCTTTATTCTTGCTTTACAGGGACTTTAAGTGCTCAGACGGGACTCTCTTTTATGACATAACGAGGGGTCATAAAGTAGCCACCCAAGGGCAGATTCGCTATTTATTATTAATAATTATTCACTTATTTATTTACTTATTTGTTTATTTATTTATTCATTCATTCATTCATTTGTTTGTTTATTTCTTTATTTCTTTGTTTGTTTGTTTGTTCGTTTATTTGTTTATTTATTTATTTGTTTACTTATTTATTCACTAGTTGTTGTTGTTCTTGGGACTTGTTTTTCAATTTGTCGAAGCTCATGTTTCATTTGTTCTGCAGAATGTGTCTGGCCACTCTCCCATTGAAACAGGTTTTCACACTTCCACCATCAACGGAGAGATTCCACACTAAGACGCATTTGTGAATTGGTCTGGCGATGCCAGGCTATCTATTTATAATGATGACTGAGAAATACAGTACATGCATGGATAAACAAACAAGAAAATTCTAACTATTGACCAGTTTTGTGCAACAGCTGTGGAACAGCATATGTTGTTTTTAAGGTGTGTGTGTGTGTGTGTGTGTGTGTGTGTGTGTGTGTGTGTGTGTGTGTGTGTGTGTGTGTGTGTGTGTGTGTGTGCGTGCGTGTGTGTGTGTGTGTGTTTGCGTGCGTGTGTGTGTGTGTAAATAGAGAATACTTGTTTCCGTGTGTGTGTCTATATTCATGCTTTGCACTAGATGTGTTCTTGCTTTCATGTGTGCATCGATGGGTGTGTTCTTGTGTGTGTGTGCCCGCCATCCCCTGTGGAGCTAAAAAGTGAGAGAACAACCTCTAAAAACAACACAGTAATTTTATCACTGCTGGTTTCCAACCTGCATCTGTGACCCTGATCTGTCTTAGTTAACCAATGAGGAGCATTAAGGGCCTGACAGGGGTCACAGCCAGCTCTGATTCATGTTCCCGGTGTCATATGTTTGACCCCGGACGCTTCCGCAATGGAGTATATAACTAAATTTACTAGGTCGTAAATTAAACTCACTTAGCCAGTGGAGTGACATTGGAGAGGTTGGTTTTAAGGCAGTAAATCCCTCAGACCGGGCTGATAAATCTTAATGGCGCTGTTAAAAAAGTACATTAGGGTTGCCATTTTCACAGTTGATACGACAATGTACAGTATATACACATATATTATGTATATCATTTTGCAGGGGATACTTTAATACAAACAGCTGGTTGGAGAGCCTTATCATGGCTCTGCAAATTGAAATTTATTTTTCCACCTATTTGATAAACGTAGTGCTTGTGTGTCCGTGGAGAATCTTGCACAACACCAATAAGCACAAGCCGCCGGTTTCGTTTTGTCAAACGCTCTGGTCAGCTCCGATTTCGGGTCCAGCGGGGCGAGTCACTGTTAAAGTTGATTGTTTAAAAAAAACGGCAAACAATTGTACTAAATGAGACCAGTTATATCTTCGCTTTTCATCCATTATTTGTGGGTCACTTCTCCTACTTATAGGGGTACTTAAGGGACCTGTCCTTGTTAGCGCTCTGGTGGATTGAAACCACTGAACAAACAAAGAAACTGGAAAAGCCCCCACCCCCCCTCCCCGCCATCCTTCACTGTGTCTACAGATTAAAGCCGTTTGTTTTGAGAGTGATATGAAAGTTTTGCGGAACATCACTTTTACCCCTAGCTGTTTGAACAACAAAGATTTTAAGTTCCTTTCCCGCTCTCCATTGACCTCCATCGGCTTACTCAGTCTCAAAAAGGCACTTGACTGAAGGACATCAAAAAAGTATATCAACAAAAACCCTCATTGCTCTATATTTAATTATCATTTGTGTGTGTTCTTTTGGATAGAGGGCCTACCTGAGAAATAATTCAGTGGGCTAGATGATGAAATTGATGATTTTTTTTTTAATTATATCATCTCTATTCTTTCTTTTTTTTTTTTTTACCTTTTTTTCTAAATTTAGAATGAAAACCCAGAAGCGCCATTGCTTTAACCTGGAATGTTATATGGAATATATTAAAATAATCTATGTTTAAAAAAAAAACATTTACTTGCATGTGGTATTTTAGCCTGCCTCATAATTTAGTCAGGTTATCGTGTTTTTGGGACTAGCTTTGTGCAAGCAAATGGGAGTGGAGCGGAGAAAAAAAAGGGAAATCTTTGTTTTCCACACAGCGACCACAGAGGCTGCCAGTAAAAGTGAGTGGCAGTGTACTGATATCGAATGATATCGAGATTAAGAACTGGGACAGAAAAACATCTACAAATCAATTTGAGACACCCCTAACATTTCTGCTTAGCAAAAAAGAAAAAGGGGGAAATCATTTGTTACCAAAATAGTCATGGCATGCATGGCATAAAATATTAAAGGCCAGATGATAATGAGTTCTAAAATTCGCTTGAGAAATTGTGTATGAAGATATTATCTAAAAAATATTTACAAATATGCATTCAGTATACACTCACTGAGAGCTTTATTAGGACCTGTACACCTGTACATCGACTTATTCATGCAATCGTGTGGCAGCAGTCCGACGCATATAATCATGCAGATATGGGTCAGCAGCTTCAGTTAATGTTCACAGCAACCATCAGTATGAGGAAAAAATGTGGTCGCAGTGTTTTCGACCGTTTTCCACCGTGGCATGATTGTTGGTGCCAGACGGGCTGGGTTGGTTTGAGTATTTCTGTAACTGCTGATCTCCTGGCATTTTCACGCACAACAGTCTCTTGAGTTTACTCCAGTCAGCGGCTGTTCTGCAGGAGGAAGCGGCTTGTTGATGAGAGAGGTCAACGGAGAGCGGCACAGCGGAGGTGCAGATCACGGGTGTCCGCGATTGTGCACATCGGGACTGCGCTCAGCTGTCCTCATGAATATCCATATCCATTCACACTTAAAAAAAATGCCTGTTTAAAGGGGCACCATGTGGCAAAGGGGCGGGTACTCGGGCTCCCCGCCCTGCATGTGCCTGTTGCTGACCATGTGCATCCCATCATGGTCACATTTGCCCATCTTCTAATGGCTACTTCCAGCACGATAATGCACCATGTCACAAAGTGTCACCATGTCACCATGCCAAAAGTCGTCTCAGACTGGTTTCATGGACATGACAATGAGTTCAATGTCCTTTAATGGCCCAGTCACCAGAACTGAATCCTATAGAAGACCTTTTGGAGATGATAAAACGGGAGATTCGCATCATGAATGTGCAGATGAAAAATCGACTGGAATTGCGTGACAAATAAGCTCTTGAACTTGAACTTGAACTTGATGCAATCATGTCAACATGGACCAGAATCTCAAATGAATGATTCCAACATCTTGTGGAATCCATGCCAATTAGAATTGAGGCTGTTTTGGGAGCAAAGGGAGGCCCTACCCAGTATTAGTATAGTGTTCCTAATAAAGTGCTCAGTGAGTAAAGACAGCAGTTGGAACCAAAAATCTCAACGTCAAGTGTTCAGAGGAGACTGTGTGAATAAGGCCTTCATAGTCTAATTTCTACAAAGAAACTACGACTGAAGGAGAACACAAGAAGGTAAGAGAACACACTTGCTTGGGCCAAGAACACGAGCTATGGACATTAGGCCGGTAGGACTCCTGTCCTTTTGATCTGATGAGTCCACGTTTGAGATCTTTGGTTCTGGCCGCCGTGCCCTTGTGAGATGCAAAGGAGCTGAACAGATGATCTCTGCATGTGTTGTAGCCACTGTGAAGCATGGTGGAGGAGGTGTGATGGCGTGGGGGTTGCTTTGCTGGTGATTTTCTTCCAATTCAAGGCACGCTTAACCAGCATGTAAACTACAGCATTCTGCAGGGATACGCCATCCCATCTGGTTTGCGCTAAGTGGGGCCATCATTTGATTTTCAACAGCACAATGACCCAAAACACACCTCCAGGCTGTGTAAGGGCTATTTGACTAAGAAGGAGAGTGGTGATGGATTGTTGCATCAGATGACCGGGCCTCCACAATCCCCCGACCTAGTGGAGATGGTTTGGGATGAGTTGAACCGCGGAGTGAAAAGCCGCCAAAGAGTGCTGCTCAGCATACGTGGGAACTCCTCGCATAAATATTCGAGACTGTGGGGTCTTCCAGGTGACAACCTCATGAATCCAGTTGAGAGAATGCCAAGACTGTGCAAAGCTGTCATCAGGGCATTCACTATTATTCTACAATGTAGAAAATAGTAAAAAAAAAAATAAAGAAAGAAAAACCCTTGAATGAGTATGTGTGTCGTAACAGTTGACTCATACGGTGTAGATATACGCATCCCACGCAAGTTATGGTTATTTTGATGTTTTCCATGTTAAAAAATGCCGCTTCTGGTTCAATGTTCAAAATCTTGTATGAAAAATGAAGTGTATAAAATATAAAACAATAGGGCCAGGGGTAGGGAACACACAACACACTACAACAACAGGATGTTATTTTATTCATTAATTTGTTTTTTTCATGACAACACAATATCACTCAACAACACAATCGAGGACAATAAAGATTTACCATCCTGCACAACATTCACATTTCAATGAATAAAAAAACGCGCGCGGTATCATCGTACATTATACATGACAGTGTTGGAATTGAGTTGGCCTCTTCCTGCCCAGCGAGCAGCTAATGGTGCGAAAAGAATCCCGGCGGGGTGCGGAAGAGAAGAGACAGATTTGGGGGGGCTCCAGATGTGCTGGCCCCTGTATTGTCTGCGTCGACAAAGCAGGCTCACCGGGCTCTGCTCGTAGGCATTCACATTCAGTCGAGCGTCACTTCACCCTCAAGTGCCTCACTCCCTTTTGTCTTACTCTGTCTTTTCTCTCTCTCTCTCTTTCTCTCCCTGCCCTGCTGGGATGAACTGGGTTGGGGCTCAGTGTGTGCATGTGTGTGTATATATGTGTGTGTGTGTGTGTGTTCTCGACAATGAAGGCACACTTCACTACAAACATCTACGAATCCCAGGACAAACCTACACGACAACACACACACACACACACACACACACACACACACACACACACAAGGGATGGCAGGGCTCCATGTGCGAGGTGTGAGTCCATGGACAGACACGCACATGCACATGCACATGCACATGCACATACACATGCACACACACGCGCACCCACACACACACAAACAGAAAACAAACACCTAAAAAAGATACCGCCTACCGCTGATTGGGAAGAAAGCCCCATCTGCCTCTGGATCCATCCATACAATGAGCACATCAGAGGACTCCGCTAATGAAGCAGGGGAGTGTGTGCGTGTGTGTGTGTGTGTGTGTGTGTGTGTGTGTGTGTGTGTGTGTGTGTGTGTGTGTGTGTGTGTGAGGGCGGGGTCTTCAGGGTCTCACACAGGTCAAACCGACCACACCGGCGTCCGCACGCCTCGGTTCACCACTACGGTGTCCAGCTGTGGCGACATCGAATGTTTGTTTGCAAGGGATTAAGTGTTTGTTCGTGTTGCTGATGACGTAATCACTGGCGGCTTTTTTCCACACACACACACACACACACACACACACACACACACGCACGCACGCACGCACGCACGCACGCATGCACGCACGCACGCACACACACACACACACTCACACACACACCACACACAAACACACCACACACACACATACACACACACACACACACACATACCCACACACACACACACACACATACCCACACACACACACACACACACACCACACACAAACACACCACACACACACATACCCACACACACACACACACACATACCCACACACACACACACACACACACACACACACACACACACACACACACCACACACAAACACACCACACACACACATACACACACACACACACACACATACCCACACACACACACACACACATACCCACACACACACACACACACACACCACACACAAACACACCACACACACACATACCCACACACACACACACACACATACCCACACACACACACACACACACACACACACACACACACACACACACACACACACACACACACCACACACAAACACACCACACACACACATACCCACACACACACACACACACATACCCACACACACACACACACACACACACACACACACACACACACACACCACACACAAACACACCACACACACACACATAAACACCGCAGGAGTCATGGGCACGGGAGAGATTTCATTGCACGATGTGACACAAGATTTCTAGTGTGTGTGTGTGTCGACATGAAGTTAGGCAGTTGTTTTGACACAGCATGACACCAGAGAGACAGGGTAAACCACGTGATTCACCCCTAGTCGCGCCAGTCAATAGTTCATCTTTTCCAAAATAAAAGATTTGGATGGTTTTCTTCCCTTTTAAACCCAATCGAATCTGACCGCATGGCGGAGCTTCCCGATCCATCACAAACTCGGCACTGGGCGGCAGCAGGGCTTTAGTCGTGTGGGCAGAGAGGTGACACGCCGCCAACGCCGCTACGGCTGCCGGTGTCGTCCGTATGAAGCGGACAGATGGACGGACACCAACAACAACAGCTGGGTTCACAAAGAGTTCACGATGTTTCTTTGGCCTTCCCTCGATCCGTCTTCATCTCCTTCTCCCACTCTCTCTGGTTCTGCATCTCCCCTGCATTCATACCGTACGCGTGCATGTGCGCAGGTAATTGGGCTTGCGTGCACGCCAGGTGTTGGCAGGTTGCCGCTGTATGAAAAGGTGGCGGCGGGGAAGGAAAAAAAAAACCAAAGAGGTAAAGTTGTGTATCGCTAGCGAGGCTTGGCGAGCTGAAAATAGAACTCGTCTCAGCCAAAACAAATGGCAGAAGGTGCCGGCAATATTAAAGTGTAGTGATGGGATTTCTTATAATCTCACATTCCTTGGCCAGACATTTGTCTGGAAACAAAAAAGAAAAACAGGATTATCTGATGATTTCCAAATCACAACGTTCGGTTCTAATAGCGGCAAACACCCATCCCGATGCGAATGAGTCAACACAGTTGATAAAAACAGGTCGGCAGCCTCTCCTGTTATCTGCTTGCCGCATCCAGATGGCATCACTTGTGGGCTGGAAGAGGCGTCTGCGGGGGACGTGCGTGACACAATTAAATGTAAAACATTTTAAAGGGGATTTATTAGACCTCGTCGGCTCCACATTATTAAGCCGCTACGACGAGGTTGCGGATGGAACAAAGAAAACAACCCAAAAAAGCCCTTCAGGTGATCGATATCACGATGATAGGTGAAATGATCTTTCACCACCCATTATGATGGCAGCCCGCCGCCGGCTGTTCGAACACACACACACAAGTAAATAAATCACAAGGGGTGCGGGGGTGCGCCTTAGAAACTGGAGCTGTGTGTGTTGAAGGTGGTGGAAGAGGTAGTGCTGGTGTGTGTGTGTGTGTGTGTGTGTGTGGGTGTGTGCGCGGAGCATGGATGAGTCACCAATACCAGAGTGTTGTCAAAAGACCACAGAAGATGTCAGGTGAGTAAGACAGATAAACAGCCAGGAAAGAGCCCGGAGGGGTTTGAGGTCAGGTCACAGGTGCAAGGGAAAGTCGTGGTGTCTGAGCCCGGCTCCCAGAATTCCACGCCAGGATCATTAAAGCGCTGTTTGACTTGTTTTTGTGTTTTTCACTCTTTTTTTTTTTTTTTTTTTGCTTGTTTTTAATTGATCAGCGAGGGACTCACATCATCAATGGTATACGATGGATAAAGTCAATAAAGACGTCAAGATTTATTACTACTACATACATCTCAGTAACTCAACGCTGTGTACTGAAGCTTATAAAAACAAGTAGAGTAGAGATAGAGTAGATGTAGAGTGGAGTAGTGTAGAGGTCGAGCATAGGCATAGTAGAATACAGGTAGGTAGAGAAGAGGTAGAGTAGCGTAGAGGTAGAGTAGAGGTAGAGTAGAGGTAGAGTCCAGTACTGTAGTGGTAGAGCAGAGGTGCAGTAAAGGGAGGTACAGTAGAGGTAGAGTAGAGGTACAGTAGAGGCAGGGATAGTAGAGCACTGTAGAGGTAGAGCAAAGGTAGAGTAAAGGGTGGTACAGTAGAGGTACAGTAGAGGTAGAGCAAAGGTGTAGTAAAAGGGTACAGCAGTGGTAGAGTAGAGGTACAGTAGAGGCAGGTATAGCAGAATACTGTAGAGGTAGAGCAGAAGTTCAGTAAAGGAAGGTAGAGTAGAGGTACAGTAGAGCCAGGAATAGTAGAGTACTGTAGAGGTAGAGAAGAGGTGGAGTAAAGGGAGTTAGAGTAGAGGTAGAGTAGCGGCGGGTATAGGAGAGTACTGTAGAGGTAGAGCAGAGGTGGAGAAAAGGGAGGTACAGTAGAGGTAGAGTAGAGGCAGGTCTAGTTGAGTAGTGTAGAGATTGAGTAGAATAGACAGAGTAGATGAGGTAGAGTAGACTACAGATAGAGTAGATGTACTGTATAGTACAGGTAGAGTAGAGTAGAGGTAGCTGGAGTACAATAGTGTAGAGGTAGGACTAGAGTAGACAGCCATGTCCCTCTCTTCTGGAGGAGCAACATATATTTCTTCCTTTCCCAGTTAAGGTAGATGACGTCCCTCGACGTCATGTTGGATTCCCTAAACAATTCCCCTGGTAATCAGCATTATTCCTATAAGATAAGTTCATTTTGAAGACCCCTCCATGAGACGCGGTTGGGTTTTTTTGGGGGGGAGGTTGTGGCGGGAGTCGTCCCGTAGGGAGACGCTTTTCTAATAAATTCACGAGTACAACTCTGGGTATTCAAGAAGCACGTCTCGACGGGGGGAATCCCATCTCAGCCCCAACGGGGCCGCCTCCTATAGCCCTCTGTCCCCTCGGTTTTGTCAGATGACACATAAAACCAGATGGAAATGGCCCAGGGGACGGAAGCCCCCCTCTCTAATTCTATTACTCTTCAAACACACACACACACACACACACACACACACACACACACACACACACACACACACACACACACAGTGCGCACGCGCGCGCACCGGTCCTAGACAGCAGCAGCAGTGGCTAGCGAGTGGACAGCCCCAGAGGGCAGCTCCCCGCAGATCCTAAGCCACCCCACCCCACCCCCACCCCCCCACCGCCCCCCCCCACCCGAGGCCGAGCGGGCTATGATGGATCAGACATTGATTTGATTTTGAAGGGAGAGTGAAAGCAGCTGTCTGTGCCCTCTGCCAGGGGAGGGAGTGATGGTTTGACGATGACTGTCTGGGGGGGTGGAGAAGGGGGTCCGGGGGAGGCAGGAAACTATAAGTGGACAGGCTGGGGGCCTTGTTGTGGACAATCACCTTTTTGTAGCGACGGGTTCGAAAAATGAATTGTTGCTTTATAGGGTTGCGTTGGGGGTGGGGGGGCTCTTCTCCTCCTCTCTGCCCCCCACCCCTCAATTGTCATTCTCTACAATCGGATGGGGAGATGTTTATATACCACCCTTTCTATACACCCTTGTGTATTTGCACGGCAACTGCTGGCAGCCCTGCAAACTTTATAACCAGTTGAAATGTTAACGCAACACATTGGGCGGTGTGCAATATAACTAGAGCAAAACATCGCCCAGGGGCAAAAGCCAAAAGATAAACAAGTGATCAAAACAACACACACGCGCATACACGCACACACAAACACACACACACACACACAGACACACACACACACACACATACAGACACACACACGCACACACACACACACACACACACACACACACACACACACACACACACACACACACACACACACACACACACACACACACACACACATACAGTCTCACACACACACACATATATACACACATACAGTCACAGACACACACACACACACACACACACACCAGATGTCATGGACGATAAGAAACCTTGTCCGGCGCTCCCACTGATGATGCCCGTGATCTCCACGGGTTTGGCTCTTTCGTCGCCTTCTCTGGCACCGCGGGGGGGACCCAGAGCAAATATCCAAGCCTCTAGGTGCATGACAGATAATCATCGGTCCAAATGATATCAGTTCGTAGGTGCTTCGCTTTAGTTGGATCGGTGGCGGCGGTGGGTCTGTAAAAAGCTTGGATTGGCGAACTTCAGCGTCTCCCGGTGTGGCCAAGTCTGGACGGCGAGAGACAATTAATGATTCATAAACACACACAGAATCCTCTTGGCATCCGAACCGCGGTACATCACGGAATGAATCAACAGATAACGCGAGTGTCAATTTGGAGACACTCCGACGGGTGTGGGGAAATCAGAATTTGGACTTTTTCCCTTCGGCGTAGCGCGCTCAAAACTCAAAGAGTAACAACAAACGACGCAACAGTAAATCAATGGTCGTGGTTGTATTGTTTCGCTGATGGTGCGGCTGACCCACCGCTACCTCCTGCCGTAAACCTTGCCAAAGAACGACCCTGCTAAATAATCCAAAAAGAAGGGACAGGATGCTGGTCTGAGGCCGGCGAAAACCAACATATATTATTTACTCTGCGTCCCTGTTTACCCCAAAACACAATAATCGAGGGAGGTAGAGGGTGCGGTGGGCGGGGGGGGGGGGGGGGGGGGGGTAAAGGGATACGCTCCGGTATCAGCGGAGGGATCTACGATCTTTGTGGTCTTTAGGAAAGAAAAGAATTCAATTGTGCTCGCAACTCCGAGAAAATAAACCCGGGGGGGGGGGGCGAATACAAAGGCCCCCGGGGGTCCGGGCCAAGGGGAGACGAGCGAGCGAAGGAGCACGGCGGGTTTGTTTACTTAGTTCTCCGTTCTTGAGAGACTCCGCCACTTTTTCTGTGTTTTGATTAGTTTTCTTTTAATATCCACACAGGACCTTTGCAGTCAGCCTGGACACAAGTGCAGGAGATGGAAACACACAGGTTTTCTCGCGCGTTAACGCTGGTTTCACATTATTTTGTGCCGGTCTTTTGAAGACCGCACCTCTTTTGTAGACCCAGACGAAAATGGGCTGTAGTACTGTGGTATTGATTTTCCATGTGTTTTTAATGCACTACAAAGATAATTTTAAACCCCATAACTTTAACTGTAATGGTCTTATTGTATAGTTAATTTATAGTCAGAGTTATGTTCAGTGTGAATGACAAGCAAGGTTTTTAAATGGGAGTAAAAGGAAAATTGCATTTTTTTTTTTACATAATTTGTTAGAAATGTCAGGCGGTGCGAGCGTTAATAAAGCCTCGTAGGCCTTTAGACTGTCTAAAACACGGTCACGGCGCCTGGCATTTTTAGGCCCTTAAACCGCAAAAATCTCCCAAAACGGCCGACGTTTTCAAAAAATGGAAGGTGGTTACAAATTGAGAGTTTTTGGACACAAAGTGCGTGTCATTGAGCCTCATAGGGGTTTTTTTTCAATGTAACTAGTGTATTATTCTGGGAGTATGTTTTTCCCCCCCATAAACACAATAAAAGGAGTAGTAACAGTCATACATACAGTTCCAGATCAACAGGCAGGCAGTCTTCATTAATCCTGACGCACAGCCCAGTCCCTGCAGGTTGAAACACACGGCTGTGAAGCAATGGGTGTGCACCACTGAGCCGCCGTGTCTGCCAACAGGAATGGGCATTCGATGGAAATGCATCCTATTTTAAATAAACTAATAACACTTAACAGTATTATAAGAGAAACATAGAGTGATATAGTATAAAGTTGTATTGAAATGATTTTTTTGCATTTAACAATTCATACTATAACTAAAGAAATACTACATCATATTATGGTCACATACTGTGAAAACTATAAACTATAAACTATAAATAAATAACAACATTTAGGATATGGCCATCCTTGCAGGTGATTGCGAAACACACACTCGCTTCTGCTCCAAATCAGATTAAAGATTGACACATCATTCATATTGCTTCACGGCAGCAGTGCGTGCACAATGACTCAAAAACATTTAATAACTTTTGTTTTTCACTCAATTTCAAAAGGGCCAGTCTCACCTGACTGAGCCTCTGACTCACCGAGCTCTGAGATGAAGCATATGAAACCAAGTGGGTTTTTTTCTTCTTCTTCTTTCTTAACTTTCAACAATCCTTTCCTAAACACGCTAGGAAGAAAGAGAAGAAAAAAAATAATAATAAAAAAAAAAAATATATATATATATATGTTTTCTGCTGGCCTGGGGCAATGAGTGTAGTAGACGGTGTCATCTTTCAGACTTGAAGGCACCAGCGGGGTGGTAAAACGCGGCCCTCTGGCTGGGGTTGATGTATCTCTCTCTCTCTCTCCATCCAGTCTCTGTTGCCCGGCCAAGCCCGCGTGCATCGCTCATGGCAGGAAGCCAGTTCGGGTGCATTGACGCCAATGTTCCGATATATACTGTATATATACACACACACGCACACACTCACACACACACACACACACACACACACAAGATAGTTAGCTCCTTTTCAAAACCCATCACGTCTTCCTAAATAATGAATGGAAGCCATCTCCTTGTGCTGAGCGGAGCTAATAAATCAGTGCTAAAAGCAGAGCCACTGCTGCAGGCGACACTGGCTTTGGTGTAAAGCCATGGCTTGAAAAAAACAAAACAAATTTGCTGGATAATTGTAGACTAAGAGGTGGGGGGTGGGGTCAAAGTTTATAGTCTGGTTTTATTTTAAAATGCTGGTCAACGGGGTGTGTAGTAGCACTCGTTTGACCTGATATTTCACCATGCTGTAACTCATACAATGACCCTAAAAAAGGAAAAAAGGTTGTTAAATCGAATGGTTGCTTTTGGTTTATCCTGGGCTTCGAATCACGTTTTATATATTTTGTATATTTTTACATGTTTCATTATTTTTGTTTTGTATTTTTTGGGGGGGCTTTTTTTGTGTAAATTTGGCATTTTTGTGCTTATTTGACATTTTATTATGTTAATTTTTTATTTTTCTCACTCTTTGACTCACCATGACAAATTCCTTGTACTGTATATGTGAATGTACTTGGCCAAATATATATATATATATATATATATATATATATATATACATGTTATTAGCTTCTCTGCAAATGTAGACATTATTGAGAGTGGAATCAGTCATGGTTTTTAGCTTTTCTTTTAACACTTACACATAATCCCAAACGCATAAATGTCATTATTTTATTTTTTTACCATTTTAAACAAAAGATCCCGAAAGCATCCAACACCGCTGTATCATTCATGAAGCATTTAACTAAATAGGAAATGAAAATCTCCATCAGGTCACCCGATCTTTAGGCTTTAGGCTCTGGCAGCAGGTTTATTCCCTCTTTCCCTCCTTTTTAAGCCCCAGCGCAGCAGAAAACTTATCTTCCCTCATCTGGCCCATTGTCCCCCCTTGTCTGAGGGGATCAGGACTGAGCTGAGAGCTCCAGTGTAGAGCCCACCAGGTCTTTCTCTCACTCACCCACAACCACCACCACCCCCAACCCCACACCCAGCACCTCTCGAAGGCACAAGCAGGCCATATGGAGGGTCTCCAGCCACTGGCAGGATGAAAGGAGGCTGGCTGTGATCCTTTTTGTGGCCTTCTGTCGTCCACAAGTAGCTGCAAAGAGCCGCTCTCGAACAGATTCCCACACTGAAGAGGAGCAGATTTGGGAGTTTGTTATAATAAACACAACACTTTATCAGATTTGAAGTTCATAGAAATAATTCATATTTATAATTTACACCCTATGTGCCCATAACAAACATTTATCCGGTGCATACTATTGCATTGAATATTCTGTTTATTTTCTTTTTCGATTTCCATTTTACTATTACTTTTAATTCTAATAAGTGGTTTTTTTTTTGCCAATGCTGTGCAGTATAATGCACCAAACCTCACCAGAACAAATTCCTAGTATATGTAATTGTACTGAGGGGAATAAACTGATTCTGATTTGTTGTTGTTGTTGTTGTTGTTGTTTATGAAAGTCGATGGAAACGATCACATTCAAATCTGTATTAGCAGCTGGTGAATTTGCAGTGGGTTGGTATACATCTAAACTGTGCACAGGATGGAAGAGCGCAGAGGGCCAATGCCGCGCCTTCTGGCAGAGCTGTCGCTGTCGCAAACTGCAAAACCGCAATATAGACGTTGGTGGAAAAAGTGAAAGGGGAACCCAAATTGCATTTATCATGGACACATAGAAAACACCCTTTCCTATGCAACACTGAAGCTGCATTGCAAACCACACTTGTGGCTTGTGTGGGACTGATGCCAACGCGTGCATATCCAGAATAAGCATTCCTCGCCGACACCCCGGGGTACTGTCAACAAGAATGTCAGCGTTTTACTGGCTAATGCCTCCGTGTTTCTAATTCTGCGATGTAGGATCCTATGTCAGGACAAGCAGCGGCAAGATTCGGTGGGATCAGAGAAGCTCTGCAAGACAAACTGTCTACTTCCTGTTATTGCCCACCAGCACTGTAAAAACTAGTAGGGGTCGGCTATTTTAAAGAGTGGATAAAAATGGGGCACATCTTGTGTGCCAGAGCTGCCAGTGCCGTGCTGCTGTCACCTATAACCTGCCTAAACTTTACATACAGACCTGATCCATTGCTTTTGGTGAAGGGGTACGGTTAGGGTTAGGGCAGCGATGGAGTTAGGGCTAGTAAAGATTAAGACCTCTTGTTGTCGTCGTACAATCATAACGCTTGGCACATAATCCATTTTCTCCATGAGAGAATTCCAAGACTTTTCCATGATTTTACAAACATTACTATTGTGACTAATCTTCTTTAAGTGTGACGTTATGTGACAACAACAAAAATAAGCAACAATGCATTTCATTGGAATATGAACGATTTTTAATTTGGATTTAACTGATAACTTAATTGGGAAAATTGGTGTTTATTAAAAACTGCAAACATCTAAGATGTCCAACCAACCCTTTGCATAATACCCTCCATCTTGTTATAAACCCTCTGGAATACTCGATTTCCATGACCTTGATTAAGGTGATAAAAGATTTTTTTCACAGAGGCCGACATGTCCAAAACCCAACTGCAAAAGAGGGAAGATTCACATGGTGCCCTTCCAAGATAAGGGGCCGAGCGTTGGTTCTGTGTAGTAAAGGCTTCTTGTTCAACGCCTCGCTCTTTTTCCTCCACACACCAGTAAAGTGAACGATCCGATCCCGACCGTCAATCTCAAGTTTTTCAACATTTTTGTCCACAATCCGAATCAGAATGAGCATGAGTTTAATCCACATTTACATACAACAGCATTTTTCTTTTATTTATTTTGTGTTATTTCATGGCGAGGATTGGCACGTTTCTCTTCAGACAACTAGCATTGCTGGCACGATTAACTAAGAAATTAGCACCAACAACAAAAAAGCAAAATGTGAAATAATTATAAAATAAAATTGAATCAAAAGTCAAGTCAAATAGTCAAATATACACAGATACACAGCAGAAAATACAAAACAGAAATAGCCAAATATATAAAAAGTACAGAATATACAAAGAGAGATTCTATGGATTCTCAAAGTGGGGTCTGCGGTCCCCCAGGGTTCCGTGGCGGTTGGCCATGGAATCTGTGAAAGGTATTTGGAACTAAACAAAACCAAAAAATGGGTTTGAATTATTTATTAAGTTTGTGTCCTTTGAAGGAGCATTTCTTTACATTTTTAAAATGAAATATTTTGTAAGCAATATACTGTGTATTTATATCTCCTTTTAGATCTTGATTTGTGTTTGATATTTTGTGTAGCTGCGATGTAAACTGAATACATTGTTTTTATTTTCTGTATTTTGAAATGGTGCAATGCAAATATTTACAATACCCTTCCATTGATTTGTGTGTGTGTTTTTCACGTAACCTATGTGGAAATGTGAGAAATAGGCCTCATATCAAATATCTTTTAGGGGACAAACTTGAGGGGGTTCTCAGTTTATTTATTCTCATATAAGGGGTCCTCAGTTGAAAAAGGTTTGAGAACCCCTGGTAGAAGAAGAAGAAGAAGAAGAAGAAGAAGAAGAAGAAGAAGAAGAAGAAGAAGAAGAAGAAGAAGAAGAAGAAGAATCTTTATTTGTCACACAGCACACCATGCATGCACACACACACACACACACACACACACATGCTTTGGATGGTGGCCAGTGAAATGAGGCCTCTGCATTTAACCCATCCTGGCTTGTCCTTCCTCTGGGGGGGCAGCCAGGAGCAGTGGGCAGCATTCGTAGACGCGCCCGGGGACCTGGTGATGAATGTCCATCGCTGGTCAGACGATGATGTGTGCATGTTTTTTTTGGTGGGGGTCCTTACTGACGTTAGGTGAAAGAAACCCCATGTGAGCATGGGGAGAACATGCAAACTCCACACAGAAAGGTTCCTATTTGGGAGATAACCTGCCGCAGCACGGTGCCAACCGCACCCCGGCGGGAATCGAACCGTGCCAGCTCCAAGATACAAATAAATCTCCACGGGTGCAATCCAGCTCCCAAAACACAGAAAAGAAATGGTGAAAAAAAAAACCATCTGCGAGCTCATGTTTCGCGGTGTGTAATATCTATCATTTGTGTATCTCTAAAAGCGTCTTTGGTGTTCTTCAGGTGTCTCTGTTCTGTCGACAACCGCCAGACTCGTCATACCTCGCCTGGTTACACACTAGACACAACCCCCGCACAGAAGGCCCTCCGGGAGCGGAGTTACACAAGTATGTGGGGGCCAGACGAGTCTTCTCAATTCCCGCAACTGGCAACCTTGACTGGCAACCCCCACCGCGCCTCTTCTCCAGAATTGTCATGCATAGACCAAGAAGCGATGACTGATAACGCACAGATATGAAAAGCCATGACATTCCAACATGACTTGGCGCTCAAACACGCAAGGGCATTCCGATCCCAGATTCCAAGCTACAAGCTTTTCCTTCACGGAACATTAGGTTGTTTTCGTCCAGAGCGACTTATTCATTGAGTTCGGGGGTGAAGAGGACGCTTCAGCATGCGACCGGGACGAGCCGCGGTTCTTCCGATGGCGAGACGAGACTCCACCTCCCGAGCCCCGCCCCCGAGACTCGGAACAGGTGAGACCTCCAAGGCCGCTGCGGCGCGACTTTGCATTCGACGTGGACGTTGTCGGATGACAGCGTTGTTGTTTTGGCTGCTTAGACATAAACATGAAACTTACCGTGGCCCTGATCGCGATATTAGGGCGCTTGAGCCTCTTCAAACGAGTAGGGGAAAAAATCGGAATTGTAAACGTGAGAATCCTTCATAAAGCTTTCATCGTGTAAGGCCCTGGAAGGCGGCAGCGACCTGGCAGGAAATCCCCACCAGACAAGATGAGACGCTGGGGGTGATTTTGGATGAGCCAACACTTGGATGATTGTTTTTGAACGCATTGGGGGGGGGTGGGCGTGCGTACATGTAGTGTGTTATTTCCTACGTGTTAATTAAAGAAAGCGAAGGTGATCGTTGAGTTGTCTCCAACTCATGCCCCTCCCGAAGGCCGAGTTGGAACAACAGCAAATGCCCGCCACGGCATTCTTTGTTCTTTTTTTATTTTTTTTTTAAATCTCAAATGCATTCTTCTGTTGAATTTAAATACCTATTCTTTACTGAAGAGCACCCCCCCCCCCCCCCCCCACACACACACACACACACTGCTGCTGCCATTCACAAGTCTACCAATTTGTATTCTAAGTGGCTCACCACAGATCTCCTGAGTTCCATGCTAAATGGGCTTCTGCAGCCTCACGCATTGTTTTTGGCACTGGCGGGGGTTTTGCAGGGAAATAAAAATTGTACAGAAAAAAAGTACATACAATAAAAAGCAAGAGAGGTGGTGCTGGGAAGGACGACCTTCCCGAATAAACTTGAATATGAACATTAATGTGCACTTTTCAATACTCCATATGGCCATTTTTTATTGTAAAGTAACATTCGCTCATTTGCATACATTTTCGTTTTACGTTTCATTTTTAATCTTTGTTGTCTATTTGCTTTGTTAATGTAAGTTTACAGGCCAAGTGCCAGTCGAGGCCAATTGCCATGGAATTGAATTGAATTGAACTGAATCAAGTCAAATTGAATTGAATCAAATGGAAATAAATTGAATTAAGTTGAATAGAATTGAATCAAGTCGAATGGAATTGAAGTTGAATTGAATTGAATCTGAATAAATTGAATTGAATTAAGTTGAATTTCATTTAAAATTGGGTCCGACAGCAAAGGTAGAGAGGTCATTGTCTAACACAGCATTGTGGTGGATCAAACAAATGCTGAATGGATGTTTGAATTTATTTGTATTTCCTAAGAAATTCAATTAGTGGGGAAACAGTTTGAAATATCTAATCTCTAATCTCAAAGAATCTCTCATTTTAAATTGACTCTATTCTTTTTTTCTTTCCAATCTTAGGAGCTTTATTGACGGCACCAGCGCACCATGCTGCTAATCTGACTGCTTGTAAAGTCGGCAGTGGAGGAGATGGAGAATGCTCTGCGGTTGCACTAATTGCAAATCGTTTTGAGGAGAGAGTAATTGAAAACATCTTTAAAAAATGTAAACGGACTAATTACATTCTGCATTTGTTGTTGTTTGGGGTCGCTAAACAGCTTTAAGGTTCAAAACAAGTCAAGACACTTACACGCTTGTGGGTTTATGAACTCTATTGATTGTGACTTGACGACTCTGTTTCTTCTTTTATTATCAATATTTCTTTGAATATTGCCATTTCTAGGTATTTCGATTTTTTGTTTTGTTTGTTTGGTATGTAATATATAGTATATAGTGTTATAATATTGACAAGTTGCCAACATTGGACAGCGTTTATGAAGAGGGTGATTTTATTAATAATAATAATAATAATAATAATAACAATAATAATAATAATAATAATAATAATAATAATATTATTATTATTATTATTATTATTATTATTATTATTATTATTATTATTATTAAAGAGGAAACAAATTGATTAAATGGAACTGAATTCACTGACATGCTTCATAATAATACAATTAATTAATTAATAATAATGAATAAATTTGTAAATTATTATTATTATTGCTAATAATAATAATAATAATAATAATAATAATAATAGATTCAGGATTCAAGATTCAAGATTCAAAAGGTTTATTCATCACATACATATACATACTTTCATACATATATGCAGTGAAATGTAATGCAACGCACTCTGTGATAACACACAATATGTCCTAGGAAAAATGTTTTTCTAATAGACCAACTAACTGACTCCTTAAACATAATACAGTAAGTCGAATACTTATAGAATAGAATAAAAATATATAGAATAAAATAAATACAATAAAATAAAATGAAATAAAATGGGGAAGGGTTAGGGTTAGGGTTAGGGTTAGGGTTAGGGAATATGCTTATGTATATGGAATAGGCAATTATGTATATACAGATACGTGCATTAAAGTGGCATGTGAATAAAGCGAGGTAGTGTTTGGGATAATAATAATAATAATAATAATAATAATAATAATAATAATAATAATAATAATAATAATAATAATATAACGAGTCACACTATTACCATACTATAATAACAATATTTTTGACATCAATAACATGAAACCGTAAATCTCACAGGGCTGCGAAGGGACGGAGATACTGTATTTAATTTCTCATCACACTGACGGCGTCTATAGCAGACAGATAACAGAACCACTTGTCAAGATAAGAGCAGCATATACATACAGTGGTCATTCTCTTCTCCTCTCCCTTTACCTCTCCTCAGGAGCCAAGGACCAAAAGACAGATGGATCCGGGAACCGAGACAAAGCACATGGGATTAGTGAAAAACAACAACTGATAACCCCCGAGAAATGCTTATTAAATTCATTCAATGCCACTAAGTATCCTTAAAGGTGTTTGGGAGTGTTGGATTACTCGTAATTATTGGATTATTGAGTGATGGCTCTGGCAAAATCATCACTTTTATATCTTGCCCCCAGCCAGCTTGTGCCGATCCGCAACCGGCCACTCGTTATTCAACACGCCGGTGGATATATAGCCTCATTCGATCCGTCACCGCTCTCACATATCAAAGTGGAGAACCCACAAGGCCCATATTGGGTTTCAATCGGGGATACAAAGATCACATAGCTAGAGAAGTGGGTGAGTTTTGTGTGGGACCCAGCCCTGTCATCAACAACTTTAGCTGAAATCAGAGAGGTTGAGGGTGGAGAGAGAGGATCCAGTCCTCCTCTGAGGCTATGGTTTGATAACAACAACAAAAAAGTCCCAAATCCAAGAGGTTGGGGTTGGGGTGGTAGGGGGGGGGGGGTCACTTGGCACTTGAGAGCGAAGACATAACAGCACTTGAAAAGTGACAGCGGTTGAGGTGGAGAGAGATCGAGCCCCCTGGTTGATGATCACCCCAATCAACCTTGGAGATGTTTTAAAGTAGTGCGAAGTGCCGGCAGGCGGTCATTTGTAGAAAGTGGAAAATGGTTTCATATCTGAAAAATTGTGCTTTCGGGACGAGCGGGATTTCATATACTGTATAGTGAATGGATACCTGGATGGAGATGGATAACTCATCGGCAGCATTCTGTCTGACATGTGATCTTAGGATCCAATCGGAAGACTTAAAGGAAACTACATGAAAAAGGACCTGTTATGAAAAACACACTTTTTCATTGCTTGTGCACATACATTTGGGCCTCTGATGGGCCTGCTGACATACAGTACAAACTGTGAAATAAGACAACTCAGTCAGTTTTATGCAAGCTGGATATTTCTGAAAACAAGTCATGAAATAAGCTCTTCTGATTTGTGTATCAGTCCTACGACACATTGAGACACAGTAGTACTAGAACCGCTCTCCATCTGCGTAACTCCACCCATGGCTGGAGAATAACAAGTGCTGTTGGAAACAGCTCTGTTGACTTACAGACCTGCACAAATATAAAAAAAAAAGAGGAATGGATACCAGCTGTCTGTGAAGAAACTGCAGATGATGGAAATGTAAGTATCTAAAAAACATATATTTTTAAAAAGTTTCTTTACATTTTTTTTAAAAGGTAGGCTGTGGAGCCTGATCTGCTGTGCATTGCTCCAAACAGAACAAAAAAAATTGTGTGTTTTTATTGTAGATGTATTTATTTATTTCATTCAATTGTATTTGATGATTTTTACATGAAACAGTGCGGTGGCCTCCACAAGCTTGGAGCACGGCAACGAAAGTCAGAACAAACTTTTAAATCATGCCTTCTTGATCTAATATGAGCGAAGATTCAGCAACTGGTATATTATTTAAGGCTTATTTCTCGCCTCAAATTTGTTCAGAAACAGATTTTACTGGACTGATAAGGTGAAATCAGCGAAAGTTTACAGACTAAATACAACGGAACCTGAAAGTAAAGCTCAAACCCCATTGGCTCACAGAACGAGGGACCTCAGGAGGGTGGCTCCACCCCACAAAAAAACTTTTTGGGGACCTCAGCGATCTATATTAGCTTGTTGAAAAGGAGAATAATAGGTCCCTTTTCAATAGAAATACAAGAATAATCAAATATGTGTAAACATTTTTTATATTATTGTATTTGTATTGTATTTAATTATAGGCAGACAGACAGACAGACAGACAGACAGACAGACAGACAGACAGATAGATAGATAGATAGATAGATAGATAGATAGATAGATAGATAGATAGATAGATAGATAGATAGATAGATAGATAGATAGATAGATAGATAGATAGATAGATAGATAGATAGATAACAATACAGTAAAAAATAAATTCTGATAATAATAGTAATGGAATGATTATAATACTCTTACTATTATAATGTAATAATAATATTATTACATTATATTGAATAATTGATTTTTTATATAAATTAGTGTAGAAAATTGACATTATATTGCAAAAGGTATGTGATTTAAGTAAATATTAGATATAAATAGTAAATACATTAGATTATGTTTGCTAAAGACATGTCGGTATGCTGTTTATGTTTATGTTCCATAGAAAGTGGATCCAAACTCGGGGCGGAATGTGACACGGACAAAAGACGAAGTGGCTGCTGTTGAGAACATTGACAAAACTTCTCCTTTGCGTCTTGTTTATATAGCCTCCCCGTTTTGGAGCCTTCTGCCCCCCCCGCCCCTCTTCCTCCACCTCCTCCCCACCCCACCCCACCCCACCTCCTCCTCCCCACCCCACCTCCTCCTCCCCACCCCACCCCACCTCCTCCTCCCCAAACCCCACCTCCTCCTCCCCACCCCCCTCCTCCTCCCCACCCCACCCCACCTCCTCCTCCTCCCCACCCCCCTCCTCCTCCCCACCCCACCCCACCTCCTCCTCCTCGGTGAGGGAGGGGTCTGGGAGGCTATTTATCACTTGGCCGCCAGACAGACGTTGGCTCACAACTCCGCACAAAGTTGGCAAAGAAACTTCTGCTCGCGGTGTTTTAATTTCATTTAAAAGAGGGAAAATATGTCCTACTACGAAGAGGTGAGTTTTCCTGTGATGTTGTAGTATTTATTTGTTTATTTATTAGTTTAATTTGTATTTATTTACTTATCATTTTTCTTTGCGTCTTTATTGCGATATTTTGCGTGATAAGCTGTGCATTTATAACGCGAAACTCAATGAACCGTCGCGCGAATTAAAAAGTTGATGCTGTGAATTAAAGTTTTTTTTTATAAAGTTATACGCTTACGTCGCTTCGGGTTCTCTGCTTGGGATCCGATCTTGATTCCGTTTGGTGTACAGCCATAATATTATCATGGCATTCCAATTTTATTTTATTTTATTTTTGAATGAAGATATGAACACCCGATGATGTCACTCAACTTTAAACGTGCTTTTGGTTGCAGCGCGTGCTTTTCGGCGATTTCGACAACTCCTCTGAGGAGTCCGGCGATTACGACCCGAACTTCGACGAGCCGTGCGGCAGGGCGCTGAGCTCCGACTTCTACAAGATCGTACTACCCACCGTGTATGGAATAATCTTTGTGCTGGGGATCATTGGCAATGGATTAGTCGCCATTGTCATGGGCTACCAGAAGAAGATCAAAACGATGACAGACAAGTACCGGCTTCATCTCTCCGTGGCCGACCTGCTGTTCGTCCTCACGCTGCCCTTCTGGGCTGTGGACGTGGCCAGCAACTGGTACTTTGGCAGTTTCATGTGCGTGTCCGTGCACATGATCTACACCCTCAACCTGTATAGCAGCGTCCTGATCCTGGCCTTCATCAGCCTGGACAGATACCTGGCAGTGGTGCGAGCCACCAACAGCCAGGCCACCCGGAAGCTTCTGGCAGACAAGGTGATCTACCTGGGGGTGTGGCTCCCCGCTGCGCTCCTCACAGTGCCTGACCTGGTGCTAGCCAAGGCACAGAACATGGAGGGTTCCAGGATCATCTGTGAGCGCATCTACCCACAGGATTCCATTAACATATGGAAGGTGGCGTTTCGCTTCCAACACATCTTGGTGGGCTTCATCCTGCCCGGCCTGGTCATCCTCACCTGCTACTGCATCATCATCGCCAAGCTGTCACAGGGCTCCAAGGGCCAGGCGCTCAAGCGGAAGGCCCTGAAGACCACCGTCATCCTCATCCTCTGCTACTTCAGCTGCTGGCTGCCCTACTGCTTGGGGATCTTCGTGGACACCCTCCTCATGCTGAATGTGATCCCCTACAGCTGCGAGCTGGAGCAAGGGGTGCATAAGTGGATCTCTATCACGGAGGCTCTGGCCTACTTTCACTGCTGCCTCAACCCCATCCTCTACGCTTTCCTGGGCGTCAAGTTTAAGAAATCGGCCAAGAGCGCACTGACTTTAAGTAGTAGGTCCAGTCAAAAGACTCTCATGACAAAGAAGCGAGGGCCCATTTCCTCCGTGTCCACTGAGTCCGAGTCGTCGAGCGTCCTGTCCAGTTAACGAACGGTTATATACAGCCCTACTTGATACTCTCAGGAGAAGTGGAAAAAAAATTAAGCTTTTATTTCAACGGACTTACTACATTTTGTACAGATGTTTATAAAGGTTTTTATGCCCTTTGTATTTTTTTTATATTCTGAATGTGTCTTTTTTTGTGTGAAGTAGATTGTATCTTCAGGCAGAGCCTGATTCATACCCCTCATACCTGCGACTTCCATTCATAGGCTGACTGAAGTGTATATAAGGACCATTTCTGCTTTTTTTTCAAACTGTTACTCTAAAAACAAAAAAAAAAACGGTTGCCATATAAGCCTCTGTTGTGTTTTCAAGGGTAGTTGCTGCTTTAAAAAAAAAAATCTGTATAGAGTTTTAAGCATTTGTGTGTTCGCACTTAACTCGTGTGATTATCTGAAAAGCCATTATTTATTGTTGTCGCTCACACTGGAGGAGTGTGTGTTGCTCTTTGTTTTGTTTTGGGTTTTTTTCTCCTTTTTTTGCTCTGTTGTGCGTATCGTTTCAAAGTTGTTTTTTATTTCCTTTTTACAATAAAAGAAAAAAAATTGAACCCACCCCTTAATGACTCGTGTGGTGTGCATTTCAACCTAACCATCTTCTTTTGGCAGCTATACCCCTCAGGGGGAGGTGTGGTGGCGGGGTGGTTGGAGACGTGGGGGGGGAGTGTGTCTCCTTTTCTAAACACAAATGTCTCTACCTGATCTGGCTGAAAGGGAGGAGAACTGAACAGACAGGCCCTGTAATTGCAAGAACATCTGTGCACTTTTACATCTTAAGCAGCCGTGACACAAAAGCTCCCAATCATCATTTAGGATTAGCGCCCATATGGCTTCTTTACACCGAAAATAACATGTTATGTTCCGTCAGGGTTTTTTTTTTGCCACCAACTTGGGCAGATATACTGCCCCGGGCTTGTAAACAATAGTGTTATCTTTGTTCACCTCACAAATTGAATCACAAATGGGTCAATGGGTTAACCAGCCCTCTCGCCCCGTGAAGAGGTGAAATTTTACGAGAAGGGCCGGCTCTCATAAAAGAAGAATAATACTATTCGGATGATTTACACTGAAGACGCATGGAAAAGGGGCAGTTGTAGCTTCAGCGGGTCTCTCACTCGCTATAAATCTACAAATATAATTTTCACGCACTCTGCCCTGGTAAGAAATGAACCAGATAAAACATAAAGATGAGTTTAAAATCCAGGCGCTGTGCTATTTTCTTTTTTCCTGTGGCGGAGAGCTCTATCTTAAATATAATAAAGGTTTTATGAATTTGGACTGTGGGGACTCGGGGGAGTCAAGCCAGCTGATAACCTTGGCTGTGAAGGGAAATTGTGTTGGAGAGAAGCTACGGTGCATTGTGTTGCGTGGATCACTCAAGGCTCCGATGAGGAACATTTCCATGTCTTTACGCTGGTAAAAGGTGTTAAGTGCCGCCATATCGCACCCAGGGGATTTTACTGACATTTTTTGAGTCTTGTTTCTCACAGATCACAATGAAACAGGATAAAACGGGAGTCCTCCATTCAATTGGTAATGGTGCAGAATGTACATTAGCATATGGCTGCCTCGTTTGGCATAAGGAAGCTCTGTCATTTACCCTCCGCATGAGTGCATTTGAATCATCCTCAGCCGCTGGTTTTAGTGTGGGCTCTCGATTGAAGTTATTCCTGAACCGAACCATCTTCTTGCGGTAAGATGTCTCCAATTTGAAATATGACCGATAAAATGTAATCATGGATCGCGTCTCCGGGTGTTTCATGTCCTGTCGATCACTGGATGTAATGTATGGAGGGAGTGTAAAAGATTGGTGTAAATGATTTCCAATGTTTTTGTCTTTATTGTAGCAAGGCATAAACAATGAACTTGTAAGGGAAGCCCTCTCCCCCATCGACTTGCTGTAAAAAGACATCCTATGAGAACATTACCTGTTGAAAGGATCGCACAACTTTATAATTATTTTTTATCCTTCAAGAATATGCTCGTAGTGTGTTAACATTTCAGTGCAATAACCTTTTCGGAACATGATTCAGAACACATTGCCCAGTGATGAAATAGGAGTTATAATGTATTAAAGTAAACAAGTAAGTAAGTAATTATGTAAGGTAAATATGCAAATAAATAAATAAACAAATAGACAGACAAATAAATAAATAAATAATGTTGATGCAATGTTCCAAAGTTGCCTACTGTTGTAACATGATTGGCTGTGGATATACCATAGTAAATCACATGGAGCACATTATGTGGCCCCTGATGGACATTATGCTTCCGACCGCCATTGATGGATTGGATTTGGGATTATTCTACGAATACTAATTGGCGGATGCTTTTATCTAAAGTGATTTTAACCGTAGTATATGTTTAAGTGCACATGTTTTATGTGTTTGTGGCCCCGGTGGGAATGAGACCCTAACCTCTGCTGAGCTAATGCTTTGCTCTAGGTGTAGTTTACACCAGAGTACCTTCATTAGGATTTTCCAGTGTCAGAGAAATCTTCAATATCTTAAGCGAATCATAAGGAAATCTCTTTTCATACAGGTACAGTGTGTAGAATTTACAGAACGGACTTGGCAGTAACGGAATATGATCATCATGATCATAAGTAGGTTTTAATTGCTGTATAAACCCAAGACAATAGCAATGTTTGTGTTTGCTTTACCTTAGAATGAGCCGTTTTTATCTACATAGGGTACGGGCACGCTTCACAGAGGCTGCCATATTGCACCGCCATGTTCCTTCCGCAGTAGCACACTGGCTCTAGAGAGGGCCTTTTGCGTTTTTCGCAGCCACCGTCTCTTCCACGGCCACTGTCTCTTCCACAGAGGCCGCCTTGTTGTACCACCATGGGGAGCGGTATCCAGTGGGTTGGGATCTGCAACCTCACCGCTAGATGCCTCTAAATTCTACACACTGCACCATTAAGAGGCGGTCGCATGATTTGAGATGGTCGGTTTGGTTTGATATCATCTCTGATATTATCTCAGTTCATAAGTCTTTCCTACGTACAGTGTAATCTCTATTCTCAAGATGTTTGATCCCTAGGCGGCAGTAAAGTGGTCGTCGGATCCTTGGCTCCTCCCAGCGCATTTGTAGAGGTGTCCTTGAGCAAGCCACCGAACCCCTAAGAGCTCCCAACGAGCTGGCGATCTCCTTGCAAGGCTGACACGACCATAGCTGTGTGAATGGGTGAATGTGAGGCAGTAAAAACAGTCAATTTTTACAGTGTGTCCACACCTGGGATGGAAAAAAAGTATTTAAAGGTGCAAGCGTGTAGAATTTAGTGGCATGTAGCGGTGAGGTTGCAGACCACAACCAACTGAAAATCTCTCCTGATGGCGGTGCAACATGGCGGTGCAACATGGCGGTCTCCGTGAACAAACCCGCGCCCATGTAGATAAAAACAGCTCATTCTAAGTTAAACCTGGCACATCTATTCCTGTTTTTATGGGATTATACATAGATTTAAACGTACTTATAACTATTAATATATATTAAGGCGATGATGCGTTTTCACATGGGGAAACCGTTCGATTCTGCTTAGTCATCCTCTGGATTTTTTTTTTTTTTGTGTATCCTTCACAGCCTGTTATATTTCCCAGGGTACTTTTATCCTAATAAAAAGTTCATTTTCTTTCAGGCAACCAGGCGTTGTATCCGGTATCTGGCATTTTGTATCTCATAGTTCTTACAAAGGTTCTGTATAATCTTTCTGCACATCATTAAATTCAACACCCTGCCAAATTGGAAAGATTGAGTTAAAACAAACTCCAACTATCACAATATTTAGTGCAGCAGGCACTGACATCTAATGAATGTTTTTTCTTGTTGCCTTGCTGGGTTAAAGGCCAAAGTTGTTGAAATGAACAGGAAATAGCCTCCGCCGGTAATTTATTAGCAGTGCGCTTCCTACTGCTGTGTTTCAAGCTGGACCTCGGGACTGTATTGTGTTGGGTGCTCACGGGGGCAGTTGAGATACAGTAGATTAAAATAATGCCCGGCAACACGTCTACGTGCGTGTGGAAATCACTCTTCATTAACGGCTCTCGTAGGGGTACTGAGAAGTGGGGTCAAAAGTCACACAGCTCGGTAACAGAAGGAGTTCCTGTCGGGCATTGGCCTATTATTAACAGTGACATTGTTTTGATAGGGAAGTGAACAGCAGGAAGACTGTTTCCTGCATCAGGGGCATTCGGGTAGCCCACATGCATGAATGACCCTCCACTATATTCAAAACCAAAACCATTACTTGCTGTGCATGGATGCTGGTCAAAAGGCCAGCGAGTGCCCCGGTGCAGCCAAAGCACTCAATCAAAGGTGTGAAAGCAGTTTCATGGTAAGGGTGGTGTGGCAGTCAGAAGAAAAACCCCTTTACATTGTGTTGGATTTTTAAGAAGATAAGATAAGATAGTACTTTATTCATGTATTGTAGAACTTTAGGAACAGTACTATATAGTACTGTTATTAGATAGATAGGGCCTTTCGTGTACCGGTAATAGTATATACACAAAATAACTAACAAATAAATTCAATTCATTACTTTTTAATTAACTTACTTTTTAACTTTTTAATTAAAATTCAATTATTTTAATTAATATTTATTTTCAATATATATTTTGAGAAATGTATTAATGGTTCATACAATACATTTGGAAAATGTCTACATAAAAATATAAATAAGTTATTGGAATGAAATGCAAAATATAAATATTCAAATAAGCAATCATTTGAAAATATGAATATTGAACACCAAATAAACAATGTGCAACGCAGCACATGGGAATGTATAATAATGACGAAAGCCGCGATGCCATTAAAAACAGCGGGTTTATTATGGAGGTGTAACAAAAAAACGAACGTGACAACAGTCAAACCGGAATGAAAAAGCATCTGTACTTTGTTTCTACCCGGACCAGAAGGGGCTCTGTGTGCAAACGCCGCCTGCTTCCCTCCCTCCCTTCCTCCCTTCCGTCACCCGGGCGTGTTGTCGAACAGCTGATTAAGGGGTTCTCCGAAAGAAACGTGGAACATTTCTTTACAAACACCGCGACAGCAACAACAACCAAAAAGAAAAACATTCGCCATGACTAAAGACGAAGTCCAAGGGTAAGAAAAGCACCGCCGGCCCGAAAATTAGTAGTGAACCTGAGAACGTCTCCTGCACGTCTGACTTCTTTAGCCGAACAGCTAGCGCATGCTAGCATTACCCCAATCCGAAAGTTGTTGCATCATCTGACAGTTCACACCGCCGATCGCAGGTCACGCAACAGGATTAATCACATAGATCCAATGCAAATAAAGTGCAAGGAAAAAAACATTATAGGGTTGACGCTTCATTTTTCTTCTGTTTGGTTTATTATGATATTGTTATAACCGTTTTGATTTCCACCCTTCTGCACACAGTATACGTACAACTTATATTTCATATATGTGTATGCAAACTTGCACAATATAGATATTTTAACATATTTTTTTATTTTTTTAGCATATTGGCAGTTTGTTTTCATTCTTCCAATATCTCAACATTAGCTAATAAACGTAAGGAACGTTGTGTTCGGAGTGGTAACCCATTGAGTTTACATTCAAAGTTCAATAAAGCTATACAGGGGTTTAATGCAGTTACTATGTTGTTATTTATTTGTATTTTTTACTTACTTACGTTCGAGAGCCCGTTTATACATATATATAAGCGAAATACATTTTTGACCTGCCCAGTCCTCTTGGTACACATTCTACTGTGTAATTCCTTTCGGTTTTTAACACAATTATAAGGCCCAACAGTGAGAGAGTTAAATTAATGAGACCCAAATACACAATAAGACATGTTCAAATTGGGTGGGTCAAATTTTAGACTTGTTCAATGTGTGTGTAGTAGCAGGAGAGTAAACGTTAATTATGTTTGACTGTGAATCATAAAACATGTGTGGCATGGGACTGGCTTTGTGGCAAATTGACAGCAGAGGGGCGTGGCCAAGAGCTGGTCTGACAGAGGAGTGGCAGACAGCTGCAGCAGATGGTCCAAATCCTCACATTCATCAAGAGAATTGCAAATTGTTGATCAGGGCCCATATTTATGAAGCGTCTCAGATAAGCAAATCGGCCACAACTGCCCAAAAAATCTCGAGTGACGCAAATGTGTTCCTACTTTTAGGCTTAGGTAGTAAAATCATTTCATCGATTGTCTTAACCTGGGAAACTACTCCTATTTCCAGCAGGATTTGGGAGAGGATGAGTGCTGTCCTAAACCATTAGGACTTCCTTGTAGATTATTATTATTATTATTATTATTATTATTATTAATAATAATAATAATAATAATAATAATAACAACAACAACCAACAGACAAGACACACAAAATGATGTCATCCTATTCAAAAGCTCTCTCAACAAGGTGCAATTAGTGATTGTGCTCCTGTCACACCTCTCAACAAGGTGCAATTAGTGATTGTGCTCCTGTCACACCTCTCCTCCCCATAATGTACATGTTTCTCTATGAAGAGAATTACAATTTATTGGGCCTACTTTTGTATTAAACATATTGTTTGGATAGAGATGGAATGACATCTTTGAGCGATCTTGTCTGGGAAGTGATCACACCACCAAGTTCCCGGACACTTTTTTGCATAAATTTATGTTTTTCCTTTTAATATTTTTAAACATTACTTTACAACAGAGATGATTTTGGTAACATCACATTTCCCTTACAGTGCCGACGATATATATATATATAGAGATGAAATCATCAGTCAGGAATGCAACAAACAAAATGTGTTTATGCAAATCAATGGTTCCCTAGAGGTGTATATGTCCTAAACAGCAGACAGGGTGATGCATGTGTTTCAACAAAATACTGAAATGAAATACTGTTTCAAAAAAACCTACGGTTTTTCCACTTCGCGGCTCAGTTGGTTGTAAAACTGTGACGTCCGTTACTCTCAGAAGAGAAGGCCTACTCCTCCTGCGTAGGACGCGTCATAGCCACCTTTTATATCCTGTACCCTTTATGCAGTTTATTTTTAGTCCTAATCAAATTTTAGCATGATTTCTTAAAGTGATTGCATAAAAAAAGCACACATTATGCAATATATCATGCATATGTTTGAAATTTGACATTTTGGAGGCCATGACGTGACAAAAGTTAAGAAATAAAACAAGTATATGTTTCTTTGTTGGTTTCCTGCTGTAATGCACCGTTTGTAATTATCAATTGAATTCTAATTTAAGCCCATATTTGGCATAGCTTCCAAATATTTGTGGATCTGCATAAATGTTAAAAATAGAGAAATAATGAGCTCTCATTTCTCTGTAAGTTGCATAAAACATGTTCTTTGTGAAGTGTATAGGTTGTGAATGAATAGAGGTAAAAATAAGGCCAAAAACAAAGGATCCAGCGCTCACTTTTTTCAGAGGGAAAAATACACTTTTTGTTTGGGCTGCGTGGCTATTTGCAGTTTGGCCTTTGATCCTTGTTATTTCCTTTGACAAATATCCAGTAGGCTTCCTCTTGGTCTAGACACCTGGTTGGGAAAACCAGCCAGCTTGGTTTAAGGTACCAACACATTCAACTGTGAACCAACTACACCTCTGTCAGATTGTTTATCTTACATTTGGCAGAATTTATATATTGTATTTTATATAAATATTATTATATATATTATAATATATATTTTATGTGTATCGTCACACCTTATGACCTCTCGTAAATGTGGCTTGACGTTCTGTTTCATATAAACTAGCCTTATCTCTTTATGACTTTGAGTCCTGAGATATGGAATAATGCTAATTGTTTCCGAGCAAGCAGCCGATTGTGACTTATCAGGGCTTTTCTCCAGTGGTGCGCCGATATGGGCACAATTGCCAGCTTAAGCGATTGTGTTTGCAATCTGCGAATTCCAAGGAGAGCAAATTGTGAATACTCAAACCCTGTGGAAAATTCCATTGTGGTCTTTGAGAAAAGTTGCTCAACTGCAGGATAACGAGGAGCATTCAGCGTCTGTCATAAGCGCATTTGTTGTTACTGTGTGATTTCGGCTCACTGCGCTACTCGGTACCACAACCGAGGGAAGTTCAATACATTAACTTGCGAGCTAGCTGCTAACCAATCTGTAGGAGGAAGTAGGCTGAGATCAGATGAGACAGTTCTCCCAAGTAGACTGTTGTTCTGCCAGGCAACTCACGATATCCATCCCATCATCGCTTTCTTCAAGCTAGCCTGGCTTTTTGAAATTCACATGTGCTACAGCTGTCTTTTGTCTTTCTTATTCCTGAGTGAATGTCTGTGCGTGTGCATGTGAAACAATAGCAGTGGGCGCTGGTGGAGGTGGCAGAGGCTACGCGAATTGAGGGAAAAGAAAATTCCCACTCGGTCGAGGACTTCCTCAGTCGGGAAGCCGAACTCACATGTTTGTGTCGGGGGTGTTCCTGTTTCAGGGTGACGGAGGAGGAGGAGGAGCAGCAGGCACTGTCAAAGAAAGGCCTGAAGAAACAGCAGAAGGAAGCAGAAAAGGCTGCGAAGAAGGCTGAAAAACAGGCCAAGCTGGTCAGTGAGTTCACGGTGTCTACACACACACACACACACACACACGCACACACACACACACACACACACACACACACAATTTCTTTCTCACAGCTGGTAGTGCCGTGACGTGCCACCATGTCGGGCACCATGGATCCAGTTGGGGTCCGGGTTGGGGGGTGAGGGTTGGTAGAGGGACAGGGCATTGTCTTGCTATTCCTGTCCTTATGGCTGTGTTTATTTCAACCCAAACAATAGAGCTATGTTTTCTTTAAAACACAGCGGTTCCTCTTAAAACCTTTGTGGAACCACGTTAGCGCGTGGCCGCAGCCATTGCTAGACATAGTATGTGTACTCTAGACCAGTCAAAAGGAAGCAATGCTTTGAGCCCTACTTTGAGAACTACAAATTCACCGAGTTCACCATAGGGCGTAATGCTTTTTTTAAATTGTATTTTTTTTTAATATATGTTAAACATACAGTATTTAACTCAAGTTAAATAGAGCTTGAGGGACTATTTCAGTATTTTCTGTTGTTACTCACTTTTTGTGTTGTTTCGGAGAGCTACATCATTTTAAGGAAACCTCTGCAGATTGCTAGTCCTTGAATTGCCAGATGTCCTCTTACCTGTGTGTTAAAGTGGACATTTACAGGTACATTTACAGCAATAATGGATTGCAAGCTGCTGTAGATATTTTGCATTGCGCATTCCTCTGCCCATGTAAACGCAGCTTCGGAAGCACGGGCTCGAGGGGCAGAATCGGCCTTGAGTTAATCAAGTGATTCATCACTCTGTTTGTTTGTTTTTCTTCGTTCTCCTTTTCTCATTCCCTTATGACAAGTTAATGTCACATCGCTCTTTGCTTGGGGGCATTCCTGGTGCTGCTTACTTTCTCACTGCATATTCAAATGAATCTGTCCCCCTCCGGTATCATCCATCATGTGACTGAATTATTGTATCAGGGGTGGATGAATCCTCTTATAGCCAGTTTGTTACAGCCGTATCAATTTGCATAGGTAATTGAACGATCCTCTCTGATAGTGGGGGTGGTGTTTGTGTTGCTTCAAGAAAAGTCAAGAAATATCGGCGCCCCCCCCCCCCCCCTTTTTTTTTTAAATTCTGTTTCGATTACACAATTCGACATATTGCGCTAGAGCTACGCGGAAAAGACCGGAATGCCTGGGACTTGCAGATCGCAGATGGGAAGGATCGTAATTGGCCTTCGGCCTTTTACTCTCTTGAATCAAATCATTGATGGCAATGGGATGAACTCGACCCCACCCCACCCCACCCCACTGACCCCACCCCACCCCACCCCGCTGGACCACTGGGAAGTGGAATATATTTGCTTTGAACCTCCCGCGTGAGGAGTTTTGAAATCAACAGAGAACGTCCTCCTGGCGCGGTTATTGCCTTATAATTTGTTTAACAAATACCGTTAAACCCCCCCTGCCCCTCTCACCCACCCCTTTTCTTGTGTTTCAGGCTGCCGAGCAGCAAAGCACGGAAGAAGATGTAAGTATCCCCAAAAAGGTTCCCCTGGCGGGCTCTCGAAAAAGATTCCCCGTCTCTTTCTGTCTGACTCCCCATTCCGTATCCACTCTGACACCTCTCTGATGGTTTGTATGCAAATTTAACTCACTCACTCTCTCTCTCTCTCTCTCTCTCTCGATCTCTATTTCTCTCCCTCTCTGTATCTCTCGCTCTCTATAGCATTTAGCAGCATTTTCAAGAAACATCCAGAATGGACGTTTCTTGAAAATGCTGCTCAGACACGTGTCTTTTAAAGTTAGGGATGGAGAGGGGCACTACATGGTGTGTCAGTTCGGGACATAGGAACTGCTTAGAGTATGGTGACTGGCCATAAGTGCTTCGCTTTCCCGCCGGCAGCACCGGTGCGCGGCGCTGGTGAAGGAATGAGCTGATGGGGTAGAACGGGTGGAGAAAGTTCCTTTTCCAGAGGCAGGCCGTGTTGGACAGGTTTAAAATAATCACACTCATTTTCACTCTCAACGTTGGGTTAGGGGTATTTAGGGGGACGGGGGCTCTGTCCATAGCTTTCAACCCTCCCCTTTACCTGGGATACTCCCGTAGTGTACCCTTTCATAGTGTCCTCACAGTTTTTTTATTTACCTGTAAATATCCCGTATTTTTAACCTTTTCAAAAGAGAAAAAACACGGTTGGCAGCGCTGCCCATGTCCACAATCTCTGCTGCACTGAACGCCGTGCGATCCGCTGTGTCCACGTACCCTGTTTCTCCAAACAAATCGAATAATAACTGTTTTTTATTGTAGATGTACAGTATTTATTTAAATTGAATGAAACAAAAAAACACGGTACATAACCGTGTGTAAACCCCCCCCCGCCAACGGTGTGCCACTGGGACAGGAATTTTCCCTGCTCTTCAAATCCCTATGTTGTCAGGTATGGCTCTGTCCCGGCTCTGTCAGCATAGGGAACAGAGTCCGTCCGGCAGGCGCGGGGAGACGGGGAAGCAAACTGGTCTCTGAGAGCCAAGAAAAAAAGGAAACCGCTTCAGATTGTACGTCCGTTGCCGACACAGATTGTCCAAACGATCGCATCTACACTGGAACGGACCTTTCCTTGCCCCATGTATCCTGCATTATCATAGCATGTGTAAAAAGCGCAAGACGGAAACGTTCCAGAATGTCGCTGCATGTGTGAATAGTGAAAATCACTGGTGGTGCTGTAAAGGTTGTCCCAATAATTTCTCTCCTGCTCTCTGACCATTTCCTCCCGAAACCCCTCATAAGCCTCATTATCTCCCCTTATCTCACATGTAATGGAGACAGGGGCTCGGGGATTAAAAGCTGTGCCGGAGCTGCTTTTCTCAGCCCCGGTCTTCTCTCCCTCACAGATAGGGGACACAGAAATGAAATGAATACATACATCTTGAAGTGATCGCGAAACTTAAGTACATTGAAATCGATTGACCGTCAGATTTGATTATTTACGTCTGTCACCTGTTGAGAATTAGTCGTTTCTCTTCATCAGAGCACAGCCTCTCTAGTTTCTTCTGTCAAAATGAATCCTATTCCAGTTCAGCATGTGGAACTGTAGAAGCTTTGGCCTTAACCATTGGACAGGAAAGAACAACAAATTCCCTGTCCAGCTTTCGGGAACTGCATTATTATTTTGCAACAGTTATTTTTGTGTTTTTTTAATTTTTTTATTTTTAATTTTTTTTAAAGCTTAAGAACTAACTGAAAGCTTTCTCGATCTTTCAGGACTTTGCCAAGGACCGCTATGGTGTTCCTGCGATGGTCCAGTCCCAGCAGAAACTGGGTGAGCTTTTAGGAAGTCACGCATTACCCCTTCTTTACCGCTTAGCCCTCAAACATAAGCAGGTTAGGTAAGAAAAAAACTATGGAGGAACAGGAATGGGTAGACCCAAAATCTCGGATAGACTTTCATTTAAGGGTGCTCCGATCACCATCCGCCGATATTGGTTCAAAATTGTGTGATTGGTATAAAGGCAGATGTGTGACGATTAAAGATTGTTCTTCTTCTTCAGATAAGATGACACAAAACATGTTAGACAATGTCTCTTCCCCGTTATGTATTTTATTGTAATTTAATTACGGAAAACAATCAATCAATACAAAACAATACAATACAGGTTATTGGGTATTTTAACTACATCCCTCGGATTGGACCAGATGCTACGACCTTGCGCTTGTGGGTCTGTAACCCCCCAACTCCACATCCACTGATATGCAGTGGTATTTAATTATCCGCGAGGCGTAATGCTGCATTGTGAGGTAATATGGGAAGTGGGGGAGTAATAATCAAGAACAAAATGTGACCGTGATGTTAACATATTAAAAACGTGAGATGCACCGATCTAATGGCCGGTCAGCAGAATCTGCCGGTTTTTAGCTTGCGTATATCTAGCTCAGTATCAGATATATCTGATTCTGTGCTGGTCAAATTTACACGCCATATACTGTACTCATGTACTGTACTCATAAAAATGCTCTGATACCAACGTAATGTAACGTAGTTGATGCACAAAAAAGGAGCAAATAAAAAAAAAATGTCGCCTCTTTGGAGGTACTTCAAGGTAAAGAAATAAGATTAGATAAATGATTTATCTATTGCCTGACAATTTTCCAAAATTGTGCAGACTGCGTTTCTATTGCTGTCACTACAGCGGAGCATCTGCTCTGGTTGTTCATAGTGCACAAGCACTTCCACTGAACGAGGGCGAGAAGAGTCGGCCATTTATTATTAATTAATCGATTAATTAATTTGTTAATTGGCTTATTAATTTCTCTATTTATTTATCCATTCATTAAGTAATTTATTTTTTTATTGCAATGATTGCGATTTATTTTGGAATGGCAAGTACCATATACATATCATAGAAGAAATGTATATTTTCACTTAAAAGTGAAAGAGACTTTCATTTGAAGTTTGATCTAGACATTTGTTGTACATGTTATATGTTGTGTCCAGTTACGGGTTGCATTATGCTGGAACTTGGTGGCAGTCCCATATTCTATTTTATTGGAACTCAGGGACAGTTTCATGTTCTATTATTGTCCTGTAGTGTATAATGAACAATAATAAAAAAAACTGTGTCAAAATCAGCAATCTCACTATTGTGGTAACTGAAAATTGCAGAGGTGGTCCGTGTGTGCAGCTGTCTTATCACATGAGCGTGATAAGATCATGGGATGCATTTGTCATTGACATATAGCAAATATACCCAATGAGACCAAATGATAAGAAAATGTTATTTCTCCTGTCACGGATATAAACTCTGAATGATCGGACTACAATGTAAAAGTGTCTGAATCACCCCGAATCGGCAGGTCACGCTTTTAAAAAATCTGAAATCAAAGCGGCCAAGAAAATCGCAATCGATGCATCTCTAGTTGGTAGTTTGGTAACTTCACGAGATGCATTTTAAGGGGTATATCCTAATAAGCTAAATTTGTATACTGCATATAGTGAGCCTTAGTAGCTGCATACGTTTGTTGTTACGTCGTTTGTTACATACAATCTTTACGAGACGGCTACAGTGTGAATAACTGATGGATTAAATTAGATGCACTAACTCAAACACCCCAGAGACTCCCTGTTAAACTGTTGTGGTACTCAAAATATTTTCCCAAGGTTGGCAGGTCTGCAAAGTATCAACATTGACTGCCACATATACATTCTTTTTTTTTTTTTTTTTTTTTTTTTTTTTTTTTTTTTACTATTTAAACTGAATCTGAACTGAAGGAACCACAGTTGAGCTGCGCGCAGCGCACATCCCCTACTGGCCCCGTCTCTCTTGCTCAGACCCGTCTGTGAACAACCCCTCTTCTCCATGCACACTAAAGCAGATTGGGCCAAAAAAACAAGCCCAACCCGAGCCCGTGCACATTCTGTCTGAGCCCGGCACAGGCTCGTTCCATTGGCTGCATTTATGGGCCCACCCGAGCCCGATTTAAAACCGAAATGTTCTTATTGAATTGGCTGCTTATAGTTAACTAATTACGATGTGTTTGAATGACAAAAATCTTTCCAGAATTACATGCGGGATCTTACTGAATAGCCTAACCTTTGATTGATTGGTGATAAAAACATAATTGACACAAGGAATTAACAATCAGACTTTGTGGATTACGGAGAAATTTGAATTAGACAAATCTGTTCAGAATTACGCACAGGATCTTAATGAATAAATGAACTGAAGAGTGGGATTAGGGGGATTGGAGTTGGGAGGAGACATGCGTTGTGTACACATGTTGCAATATTATAACATTGAATGTTATAATACATATAACATTCTTATTATCAGACTAATAATAATACATAGCGTGAACATAACTCGGAGAATTGAAGTGTTTTGTCTCCTCTATACAGCGCCAGGATCGATCATTTCCTACTTGTATAAAAGAGTTTTTTAAACACAACAGAGTTACGGGACTGTCCTGTTCACTGCATAATGGAATGACGAACCCAAAACCTGCCTGTCCCCAGTGACGTCACGCACGTCTGCCGTTGCTTTTTGTTGCTATGGGACTTAATTTTGTAAAAACTCTGTTTTTGTGTAGATACTTCACTTTTACTTATATTTTGTGTAAATACTTCACTTAGAAAAAATGAATCCAGACTTTAATATGTAGTCACTGGAGCGCAAATGAGTACGTGCTTCTGTTTCCGCTGTGGACATCAGGTAAGTAGGCGGTCCTTCAATGTGGCCAGGACACATTTGCGTTTACACTGCTAAAAGAATGTGGCCCAGAGCACCCAGGTTTAAGTGCAGTTTACCATGTTCTGAAACTGGAGAGAGAGAGGGAGGGAGAGAGGGCCGTAGGCTCTCCACCTCTCTGCTCAGAGCTGCCGAGTAACCGCTGGTGATCGGATCTCTCTTCCCTGCTTTATAGTCCCGTTCTCTCCAGTCCCATAAGAGGGGCAGGTGCACAAAAAAAAGAAAAAGCACATGTTACCCCAGCTCCGGTTCTTGGCATTTTGCAGCTCTGGGCAAAGGGAGCAGCACGGCGGAGCACAGATCATGCCCGTTTTGTTGGAATGGTCTGCCCATTGCTTTTGTTTGCTTTGGGACTTAAATGAGTAAAAACTGGATGGTGTTAATACTTGTAAATGATAAATCCTGCACTTCTGTAATGGGCCTTATTCGCCTTATTCAGGAGCTGCGCCTTGTCAAAATTACCTAAAAACCAACCGTATATTGCTAGACCCGTGCCACTCCCTCGCTTGCATACCTAACTGTGGAAGGGGGGGTGGGGCGTGCAGGAGGCTTTCATGTGGCCAAAAGCTGTTCCCAGCCAAGCAAGCTGAGAAAGAGCCAGACACTGCCACAGTGTCTGGCTCTTCTGCTTGTCAATAATGAGGTTCAAACCAGCCTCGGAATGACACCAGGTGAAACTGGAGCCAATTTGTCAAAAAAGAAAAATAAAGCCCCTCGGAGAAGTTGGACGGCCTTTCAGTCGGTCTCCTCGCATATCGTATTTATTAGCCCGGCCTGTCAGATCTGTGAAATGAGCAGGTTTTTGTTTGTGCGTCCTCTTGCACACGCAGGCTTGTGTCACGTTTTTAACCTGGCAAGGAGAGCTATCTGTCCTTTGAAGTTATCCTACAAGACCCTCACCCCCATCTCTTTTTCATTGTGTGTGTGTGTGTGTGTGTGTGTGTGTGTGTGTGTGTGTGTGTGTGTGTGTGTGTGTGTGTGTGTGTGTGTGTGTGTGTGTGTGTGTGTGTGTGTGTGTGTGTGTGTGTGTGTGTGTGTGTGTGTGAGCCAGACAGAGTGTTGGTGCGCGTCCAGGACCTGACGCCTCAGAAGGCAGACCAGCTGATCTGGCTACGCGCCAGAATCCACACCAGCAGAGCTAAAGGTGAGTTCAGCCCACCTCCTTGGGGATCACACAGCAGCGATCTCCGCAGCTCGGGTCAAAGACGCTGTCGGCTGCGATGAAACCCCCTTGTTCTCTGAGCCTGCCAACGCCAGAAAATGCCACTACACCTGGGGCTAAAATGTAAAAAAAAAATATATAAAGAAAACCTTTTATTTTGGCGAAAACCCAAGGTCAGCACCCCACAAAGAAAGGCTCTTTTCTTTTGAAAACCGACTTCATTGTGTACCATACTTTGACTTATGGGTGAATCTTCCGATCAAAGAATCAAGGAGAGGGGTAATGTGATGTCACCTGGGGTGTTGTCCCCCCACCCCCACATTCTGTACGATTATCCCTCTGGAATAAAACACACCAACCTCTCTCCCTCCTCTTCGAGCGTTCCTAGGCTGCTTTCTCTCCTCATCACTCAACTGGCGGTATATAACAAGTCAACACAGAACCGCTGGATGAAGTAACACTCTGCCTGCTTGGCCCCAGCTACCCTAGCAGCGAACGAGCCCGCTGCCCCATTTAAATACAATGAACTTATTGAGCTCTGCCCAGCGCCCAAACCCAAAAAACCTTGCGTCCAGGAGCAAACTTTCAATTGTCCAACCTATTCGGTGATCTCTAAACTGTTCTTGTTTCCAGGGAAGCTCTGCAACTCGCGTATCTGTCTATCCATCTGTCAGGTAGACTTTCTGAGAGGAGCCTTGAGAACAGGACAACATCCATATTTAGTCCGGGATCAGGCACTACCCCGCTTCTCACACACACACCAGCAACATCAAAGCACCTGGGTGGTCTGACCTTCTTCATGTCCCAAGTGTTTGTCTGCTAACTTATTTACATTTTTCTAAAGTGTGTGTGTGTGTGTGTGTGTGTGTGTGTGTGTGTGTGTGTGTGTGTGTGTGTGTGTGTGTGTGTGTGTGTGTGTGTGCACGTCTCCGATGGGAATGTATCTATCACCCTGGCTCCATCACAGCCCCCCTTCAAAGGGAATGGTCGTTTGGCGGATGACACTTTACCTGTGGGGGTCCTGTAGGCAAACACTAGACATCGCGACAACTTTTTTCTCAGCCGTAAACTCCAAGAAAGTCCACTTCAAGTCACAGGCACCCGGCTTTTATTTTGACAAGCCCATTAGCCCGATGTGTTTGACCAGAATGAACGTTGACAGCCCCCCTCCCCCTTCCCTCGCACTATGCCTATTGTTGTTGCTGTTTTTCCAGGGAAGCAGTGTTTCCTGGTCCTGCGTCAGCAGCAGTTCAACGTTCAGGCCCTGGTCGCCGTGGGAGACCGTGCCAGCAAGCAGATGGTCAAGTTTGCCGCTAAGTGAGTACTGAGACTGCATATCCTTTCGGATGAGGACCCCAATCACACACGCACGCACGCACGCACGCACGCACGCACGCACGCACGCACACGCGCACACACACACACACACACACACACACACACACACACACACACACACACACACACACACACACACACACACACACACACACACACACACACACACACACACACACACACACACACACACACACAAAGAAAAAAAGCAAAAAAAAAACAAACAATGGTGGGAAAATTCTGGGCCCTTACAGTTCGACGGTCCATTTTCACACATTCACCAAGAGGTGGGGGTTGGGGTGGGGTTTGGGGATCGATCAGTTTGCACTTGACAAGTGTTGAGAGAGTGCTTTTAATGGAGCACTCCCTTTTAAAGATGGCAGATACAGATTAGAGGAGGAAGAAACGCTTCGACTTCCCAGCAACTTGAATCAGGATCGGGGTCGGACCCAAGAACATTACCGGTTGTCGGCGAATGAACAGGAATGGGCGGGGCGGGGGGGGGGGGGGCAGCAGCATCTCGTCATACATCGATTTGCTCATCCTTGAGATAAAAATAAAGAATGGTCTGCAGAAAGCTCACAAATATTCGGACGCTTTCGTGGTCCTTGCGGCGTGACCTGTGGGCACACATTTTCACCCACTGAGTTCCAAAAATTACACGCCAACATTAAAGTCAGTTCGTTTACGGTATTTCCTAAAATATTAACCAATAGTCAATTAAAAACCAGGCCTCTAATAAATGCCGGGGCCGTGGTCCTCATGAACAGGTAAAAGCCTGCTTCAAATACAGACGGGGGGAAAAAGTGATTGGAGCTGCGACGCTGTTCCGGTGCCAAACAAAGCAAATAAAACCAGTGTGTTTTTATTGTAGATGTATTTAATTTACTTTAAATACTATGCATTTAATTCCCTACTGCTGAGTAGCAGATCGCTTCTTGGGGCAAATGCTCTGCTCTCAGCTCTCGCTCTCCAGTGCTCCAAGCAGCAATAGTGCATTCAAGGTGAACTCAGAAAACTGAAATCCCCCCGTCGGCTACCACCACAAGAGCGACTTTTAGAGTAGCTACTAGCCTTTTATTTTTTCATCATAACGTCTTTGCATGGCATGGCACCCAGACAATAGTTTGATTCAAAATTCATACTTAAATATGTTTAAATATACTTGTTAAGCAGAGGGAATTAGATATGAAAGCCTGCATCTAATATAAGCCTGCTTCCAATAAATGTCTGGTACCCTCTGCAGTTGAGGTAAATATGGGGCCCCCCCCTCACTATTTGAAGAAATACGGTTTGTCAAGTGACTCGTGAATCTGATTTAGGTACAGAGTTTCTGTTGACTAGCCACGTGTCCTGGAAGATTTCAATGTCCCGAACAAATGGGAGAAATTCCGCTCCGATTATGTGTTTATTGAGCTTAAAAACAGTTGATAGGCAGGCTGTATAAAGAATGACATCCTCAAGGCATGTTGATTTCTAATATTTTTTATTGAAAAGTAGGCAAATTTTGCTTATACATTATATTCCAAATAAAATAAGTCCCGTCAATAGACTCACGATCATAACGCTATTTTAAAAATAAATAAATATTACGCTACCCTACATTCATTGGGGCCAACACGTAAACACAAAGATTTTCCTTCAGCTTTAGGCCTACACATTCTCAGATAAAATAAAAGTGAATAAAAACTATTTGTTAACAAACAAAAATTCCATGTGGGCCTATCTGTCGACTTCAAATCAAATCATTTCCTTTCGCCTTTTCTCAGATAAAATAAAATAGAATAAAAACTCTGTAAAAAAATGTCATATAAGCCAGTCGTAATGTAAGTAAGAAGTGAACACGATAAAGTGCAGCTGCTTTAATTAACATTTCACTTAAATAAAATATCAATAAGATAGTCAGATAAAGTCTAAATAAATTATAAATTTTGTGGTGCTGCTCGTCTTGGTCGGCACATCTCGTTGACATATTTTACACAATGAATATTTACTGTCTGCTTTGGGTCGGAAATAAAAAACAAAAAACAAAACTATGGATGTAGTCAGCATAACATCATCGTTCTCCTTCTCCGAGTTGCTCATTTTGGACGCTGCCAACTCTGTCTCCGGTGCCGGTGTTTTTGCAAGTGCATCCTGGCCAGCGGGTCGTCTTTCTACATTTCTAACTTTCTACAGAGGTGAAAGGTCAGCTTTAGAGCATCAAAATTGATTGGCTTTCCGTTGCCATTTCCCCAACGCTTCTATCAATGAACAAATCTGCGGAAGACTTTTATCGAAATGATTGAGTCTATTTTATTTCGACATTGAGGAAAAAAATATTGCTGTAATTAAAGTTATCGTTTTATCGCCCAGCACTAATTCAAATTGTGCTTAGAGGGAATTATTTGCATTTTGGCCAGAGAGAGTTAAATATGTGATTGAAGTATGAAATATGTGAATGATTTTCCCGATCAATAACCTGTAATTACTAGATAACAGAAACCCAGTTTAGATATGTGGGAGCATTTTTACAACCAAGGACTTGTGCGCACTATACTGTAAACAGCATATTATTTTGGACAGGGTTTTGGATATTTTCCTAATACTCTTGTGCTGTCTTTTTTTTTCTTAATCTGTTGGCTGACCCGTATCGGTTCCTCATCGTTCTGCTTGAGAAATGTGCGGTGTCATCATATGACGTTGCAATAATTCCACCAAAGCGCCAAAGCGAGAGGAAGTGATGACACCGTTTGACTCAACAACGCACTATCCCTTACGACATCCGCACACAAACAGCGTAACCTCACATCACCCGCGTTCCCTTCAGCTCATTTACCTCCCTCTCTGCGTCAGGAGCACCATGGAGGATCAGTGGGCAGCCCGATGGTTTTTATCTTATGGGTGGCTAGGCGATATTTCTGATCTCCGCCAGTCTCCCTTCTCACTGGGCCCATGTCAGCTTCAAAAATGTATGTCCTGGTTGTTAGTCCCCCCCTCCCAAGGCCCCCAGGCCTTGAGCCGGTGCTTATTAATGCTAGGATTTATTTATCTAGCTGATACCCTCACAGCAGAGGGTGCGGTCAGCTGCTGCCGCCACTGAAAGTACACACGTGCACGCGGTGCCACCATAATGAGAAGGAGTGATGCTCTGAAGCAAGCCCACGCATCAGGCCTCATAACGCAGCACAGCAGTTGGTGCCGCTTCTCCAGTTAAAACCAGCTAAATCCGTCTTCGCCAAGGGGATTTTGATTTGACTCAGAAGGTTAAAATGGCCACGCAATTCATTCAGGGTTTAGCCGTTTATTTGTAGGTTGAAGCTTCAAGTCTTTCCTCTGAACTAGGTACACACACTATTCCTACTTACCTGTGTTAAGATATGTTATAGGGTTGTCGCATACCAGTTCTCTTGCCTTGTTGCAACTTGTAGATTTTTCTTTTAAAGGCCAAGAAGGTTTGGTTTCACCAGGCGCAGCTGACATGGCAGCAGCAGTACTAGGGTTCACCCACCAGCAAACGTTATTCAGGATGTGCTGTGATTTTTTTTTTTTTTCCTTTTCTTTTTTTTTTTTTTTTAAATACGTCTTTAAAAAAAACCATTTATCTGCGCATGTGTGCGCTTTTTCCGTCTGTCTGGCTGTCTATTGCACGACAAACAAACCCACACCCAACCCCCCACACACCTTTCAAATGATGAAAGGGCTCGCTGCTGAACATCAGTCGGTAGGGTTGATGGAAAGTGGCATGCATGCAGATCCATACAGACAGCTCTCGCACAGCTAACCGCCCACGCAGAGGCCTTCCTTGTTAGTCTCCTTCCCCCAGTATTCAAGTGTTTCTTTCACCCCCCCCCCCCCCCCCCCAGCATCAATAAGGAGAGTATCGTGGACGTGGAGGCGGTGGTGAAGAAGGTGGAGCAGAAGATTGAGAGCTGTTCCCAGCAGGATGTGGAGCTCTACGTCGAGAGGGTAGGGCTGGAGGCGGCAGGTCGCCACAATGTTTTTTCAAGAGTCGAAATATTAAATCTCCTTTTCAAATCCTTTCCTGTTTTCTTCGACTGTTTTACACTCCTACGAATCTTTTTGCCCTTTTGGCCAAACATAACGAGAGACTAGAAAGGAAGGTAGACTAGGAAGTTGCGCCAATTTCTATTGGCAGCCTTTTCTACCCAATGTTATGCTTTTGATGTGCTGCGGCAATTTCAAATAGTAGTTCGAAATAATATGTGATATCGCTGTTATTGAAAAAATACACTAAATGCCCTTTCCCACTGAAAGCTGTAAATTGACTGGCAATGTTCCATATTGGCATAATGTGGGAACAGGAGCTGTTTTCAATGTTCCGTAAAAGTCGTTCCGTAAATTTCCCCGCTCTCGAGCTTGTATCATATCCGGGTAAATGCCAGTACTGCTCTAAATGGAAGTGTGTGGGAATGGAAGCAATAACATTGCCGTGACAAACGTGTACAGCAGGGGTGGAGCCAAATCCAAATACCAGCAAATCACAAATAGTGGGTTTTTATGAATATTTATTTCGTTCAAATATTTCAAAGCTATTTGTTTTCTGGCAGAAAAAAAAAACATTCGGAAAATGGCGAGTCCGAACCGTGAAGCTGGGCTGCAAAGACGAGAAATTGAAACACATCCAGTCTCTATGGAGACAGGTCTTTTTATTCTTAAAATATGTTCTTTTTCTTCTTAAAAATGCCACTCAGACACTTGATGTGTATTTTAGAGTTAGGAGTGCGATACGGGAACAACTGGAACAATTGTTTTGTTTTCCCACCAGCTGCGCCAAGCCAGAGAGGGAGCGGTAGAACGCGTGGAGAACCTTCCTTCTCCGGAGGCAGAGAGTGTAGGACGAGTTAAAATCACACCAATGTAATACATTGGGTTAGGATTATTGCGTCCGTAGGCTGGGGCCCTGTCCCTGCTCCGTCAGTGGAGGAAATCGAGTACGGAGGTGAAGCGCTGGTCTCTGAGAGCCAGAAAAAATAATGAAACCGATTCGGATTGTATGTCCGTTGCCGACAGATTGTCCAAACCACCGCATCTTCTACACTGAACATAATGTACTAAACCTAACCCATTACGTACTGCAACCGTAACAGTCATTCAATGTGGGAACAGACTCCATATGGAACTTTTCCGTGAAGAAAGCCAAGGTGTGAATGACTACCTACTGCATTTGCACGATTTTTTTCTATCCGGCGATGTTGTGGATTCCATGTGGGAAAGGGGCTTAAGATACATGTAACTAAATTGTGAGTTTCCCGTTTTAAAAACGTAAACTGAGGGGAGGCTGCAGCAGAGTGGTACGTTTCTTGATAGTGAAGCATTCAATGCAGTTGTGCTATGAACAGTTTTAAATGATGGGAACCATCATCATTCATTCTGGGTTGAAAAATGGCAAACCTATCTCTTACCACACACATTGGGTCTTATTTTTGAAACATGAACAGAAGCATAGAACTGAAATTCATCTCAAACATTTTTTTTGTTTTGCCTCCATTTTTACATTATTAAACGATATACTTCTATACATCTCTTATTCGAGTGTCGTCACTTCTATCCCTGCTTTTAACTATTTTCATGCCTGTTTTCATTGATTTACACTCAAACTCATTTGGGGACAATTGGCACCTGCCGGAAGCCTTTCTAAATCCAATGTCCGTGTTTACTTACTCAGACACTCAAGGAAAAACATACAAACCGATTTAGGAGGCCCAGTGTTCTCAGCATGTAAACACACACACATGCACACATCTTTGCATGGTCTAACATACACTTACACGTAGGCTGTCAGTTGGTAATTAGGGTCTTCTTTCTTCAGCGCCGATACCCATGGGACTTGCCAAAGCAAGCCCTCGGTTGAAATGGTAGAAAGTTTGTATTTGTTACTTCAAATAATCTTTGCTTGTTGTTTATCTCCTTCCTCCTTTCTTCCCCTCCCATTAGATTTTTGTTGTCAGCCAGGCCGAGCCACGGCTGCCCCTGCAGCTGGAGGACGCCGTTAGGCCAGAGGGGGAGGGAGACGAGGTGAGCATGAAGGCCAGGGGTGCATTGAGTAAACATGTGTTCCCACTGAGGAGGCTGTGGGGACAGGGAGACTGATCTACCTGTGGAAAAAAAATCTAATACAACAATTATTAAAAACATTTTTTATTTTATTTTTTTAAATACATAATTATATTATTGTATTTTTTGATGAATTTAATGGGGGATGGGGGCGATATTCAATACTGTGAAAATATTGCTTTTTGTGGCAAATATCGCGATATTTGATATTATCGAATATCGGCCCAAGCCTAGAGCGTACAATGTCACTCTCTGCTGTGTGGGGGGGGTCCCTACTCCAGCTGTGCGTCCCAAAAACAACTGAGGGGCCCGCTCAGTGTTGACACAGTAAGCCAAACCAGCAGTAGCCCAGGTGGGTTCCCCTGGCATCCAGCCTGTCCCTCGCACACGATCCCTGGCACCACCTGCCATCCCAGGAGGCTCGACCCTGACCCTTTTCCCTCATTCTGTCCCCACATCCGCCCGTCTGTCCATTTGTCTGCACCGCCCCCACGTTAAGGGCGGGAGTTAGAAAATCAAAGGATCTTCAACTGAGTTTCTTCGTGAGATAGATCGATAGATACTTTATGGATCCCCAGAGGGCAATTGCAGTGTGACAGCAGCTTTCATCAAATAGGTTATAATAATAATAATAATAATAATAATAATAATAACATAATAAGAATAGAAAAATGGCAATAAACCTAAGGATTACCTGGAAAAAATGTCAATAGTCATTGGGTAATGACTTACCATTTGATTTACCACTTATATTGAATTTACATACTTGAAAAATGACATACTTAATACTTAAAATATTCTGAAAGAACCGCTACACATATGGAGTCATCGGCAGGTATCGTTGTAATATATAATGAGACGATCCCTCTGAATTCCAATCCCTGCTCCATTGCGTCCATCTGTCCTCCGTCCTTGTCTGTCCTTGCGTCTGCCGGAGCAGGATGCGGCCACTGCCAGAGCAGGAGGGCTCGTTCCCCTTTGCCACAGGAAGCAGCAAGTTCCTCCAGCGATGAGACATTTACCGTTTCAGCTGCGTTTGTTTACCGATTAATTTACTTTGCTTCTCCCCCCGCTCCCGTATCCGTATTCCTATTTATCACCACACGTTACGGTGTTCGCCATCGACCATACACCTAAAACTATGCAGAAACCTAATGATACACATTGTGCGTTAGAAACCCACTGAGTGTTCTGTATTTTTTGGTTATACATTTTTTCTTTGATGTGCATTTAATTCAATATTTTATATTGTCCGTCTTCCAGGAGGGCAGAGCTACCGTCAACCAAGACACCAAGCTGGACAACCGGGTGATTGATCTCAGGGTAAGGTAAAAACAAGGGAGCGTTTGTCTGTATGTGTGTTTGTGTGCGTATGCGCGCGTGAGTGTGCATGGTGGGACTTTAGTAAACTTTGACGTTTATTATACCTTAAAAGTTGACTCATGAGGTTTGTTTCCATCGATGGTTTCGTTAAACTGTGTGTGCGCGTGCGTGCGTGCGTGCGTGCGCGTGTGCGCGCGCGCGCGGAGTGGGGCAAAAAAGTATTTAGTCAGCCACCGATTGTGCAAGTTCTCCCACTTAAAGAGATGAGAGTCCTGTAAATTTCATCATAGGTCACTTTGACTATGAGAGACAGAATGGGGGGGAAAGAATCCAGGAAATCACATTGTAGGATTTTTAATGAATTAATTGGTAAATTCCTTGGTAAAATAAGTATTTGGTCACCTACAAACAAGCAAGATTTCTGGCTTTCACAGACCTGTAAGTTTCCACTCGTTACCTGTATTAATGGCACATGTTTGAACTCGTTATCAGTATAAAAGACACCTGTCCACAACCTCAAACAGTCACACTCCAAACTCCACTATGGCCAAGACCAAAGAGCTGTCAAAGGACACCAGAAACAAAATTGTAGACCTGCACCAGGCTGGGAAGACTGAATCTGCAATAGGTAAGCAGCTTGTTGTGAAGAAATCAACTGTGGGAGCAATTATTAGAAAATGGAAGACATACAAGACCACTGATAATCTCCCTCGATCTGGGGCTCCACGCAAGATCTCACCCCGTGGGGTCAAAATGATCACAAGAAGGGTGAGCAAACATCCCAGAACCACACAGGGGGACCTAGTGAATGACCTGCAGAGAGCTGGGACAAAAGTAACAAAGGCTACCATCAGTAACACACTACGCCGCCAGGGACTCAAATCCTGCAGTGCCAGACGTGTCCCCCTGCTTAAGCCAGTACATGTTCAGGCCCGTCTGAAGTTTGCTAGAGAGCATTTGGATGATCCAGAAGAGGATTGGGAGAATGTCGTATGGTCAGATGAAACCAAAATAGAACTTTTTGGTAAAAACTCAACTTGTCGTGTTTGGAGGAGAAAGAAAGCTGAGTTGCATCCAAAGAACACCATACCTACTGTGAAGCATGGGGGTGGAAACATCATGCTTTGGGGCTGTGTTTCTGCAAAGGGACCAGGACGACTGATCCGTGTAAAGGAAAGAATGAATGGGGCCATGTATCGTGAGATTTTGAGTGAAAACCTCCTTCCATCAGCAAGGGCATTGAAGATGAAACGTGGCTGGGTCTTTCAGCATGACAATGATCCCAAACACACCGCCCGGGAAACGAAGGAGTGGCTTCGTAAGAAGCATTTCAAGGTCCTGGAGTGGCCTAGCCAGTCTCCAGATCTCGACCCCATAGAAAATCTTTGGAGGGAGTTGAAAGTCTGTGTTGCCCAGCGACAGCCCCAAAACATCACTGCTCTAGAGGAGATCTGCATGGAGGAATGGGCCAAAATACCAGCAACAGTGTGTGAAAACCTTGTGAAGACTTACAGAAAACGTTTGACCTCTGTCATTGCAAACAAAGGGTATATAACAAAGTATTGAGATGAACTTTTGTTATTGACCAAATACTTATTTTCCACCATAATTTGCAAATAAATTCTTTAAAAATCAGACAATGTGATTTTCTGGATTTGTTTTCTCATTTTGTCTCTCATAGCTGAGGTTTACCTATGATGAAAATAACAGGCCTCTCTCATCTTTTTAAGTGGGAGAACTTGCACAATTGGTGGCTGACTAAATACTTTTTTGCCCCACTGTATATATATATAAAACGACGTGTCGTTTCGTGTGTGACGTAGACAAATTTGTTGGTACCCTTTTGACGAAAAAAGAAGAACCCACAATTTTCTCTGAAATAACTTGAAACTCACAAAAGTAATTGCCATCCATCAGTGTTTATTCCATTTTTAATAGAAATCACACCTTGCTTTTGATTTTTGATTCAACAGAATATTATACGTAATTAAACAGATGAAAATGGCATGGACAAAAATGATGGGACCCTTAACCTAATATTTTGTTGCACAGCCTTTAGAGGCAATCACTGCAATCAAGCGATTTCTGTAGCTCTCAATGAGACTTCTACACCTGTCAACAGGTAGTTTGGCCCAGCCTTCCTGAGAAAACTGCTCCAGCTGTCTCAGGTTTGAAGGGTGCCTTCTCCAGACTGCATGTTTCAGCTCTTTCCATAGATGTTCAATAGGATCAGGTCAGGGCTCATAGAAGGCCACTTCAGAGTTGTCAAATATTTTGTTCTTATCCATTCTTGGGTGCTTTTAGCTGTGTGTATTGGCTCATTATCCTGTTGGAGGACTCATGACCTGCAACTGAGACAGAGACTTTCTGACACTGGGCAGTACGTTTCGCCCCAGAGAGCCTTGATAGTCTTGAGATTTCATTGTGCCTTGCACAGATTGAAGGCACCCCGTGCCAGACGCAGCAAAGCAGCCCCAAAACATAACCGAGCCTCCTCCATGTTTCACAGTAGGTGTGGTGTTCTTTTCTTTGAAAGCTTCATTTTTTTCGTCTGTGAGCATAGAGCTGATGTGACTCGCCAAAAAGCTCCAGTTTTGACTCATCTTTCCAAAGGACATTCTCCCAGAAGCATTGTGGCTTGTCAATATGCATTTTAGAAAATTCCCTTTTTTATGTTTTTCTTTCAAAAGTGGAGTCCTCCTGGATCTTCCATGGAGCCCACTGTCACTCAAAAAGTGACTGATGGTGCGATCAGACACTGATGTACCTTGACCTTGGAGTTCAGCTTGTACCTCTTTGGAAGTTGTCCTTGGCTCTTTTTCGACCATTCGCACTATCCTTCTGTTCAGTCTGGGGTCGATTTTCCTCTTGCGGCCATGTCCAGGCAGGCTACAGTCCCATGGACCTTGAACTTCTGAATAATATTTGCAACTGTAGTCACAGGAACATCAAGCTGCTTGGAGATGGTCTTGTAGCCTTTACCTTCAACATGCTTGTCTATAATTTTCTTTCTGATCTTCTCAGACAACTCTCTCCTTTGCTTTCTCTGGTCCATGTTCAGTGTGGTGCACACGCTGATACCAAACAGCAGAGTGACTACTTTTCTCCATTTAAATAGGCTGAAGGACTGATTATAACATTGAAGACATGTGTGATACCAATTAGAGAAAACACTTAGTTTGAAATATCACGGTAGAAGCCCACTGGACATGTTGGCGCAGTGTATGGGCTTAGCGCAGCGTGCCATAAGTGCTGCCTCCTATTAAATCCGCTGTTGGAGCTCCACCGACCACGTCAGGTGTGTGGGCCCTGCGCGCATCATCTCTTTATTTTTGTGTGATTTATTTTTCAACTGCATGCGGCTACGCAGCCTTTTTCATAGAAACACAAGATGAAATTACATAGAAATGTTTTAGTATTAAGTGCAATCAATCAAGGTGTCCAGTCGGAAAATAACCCCCTGGGATGGCTGTGTTCCTCTTTATTTCGAACTTCTCTTGAGTCTTCGCGTGAGTCTCGCTGGGTGATGAGCCGTTCTTTTTTTTTTTTTTGTAAAGTTTAACAGTTTTATGTTGTATGTTATTGTATGTTGTGCATGTTTAAGTTGCCGTCCCCTGCAGCTGCCAAATCTTCCCCCCTCTATGTAAGATGTAGCCTACGCTCCTCCCTCGCTGGGAGGTGCCCTGGCTAGAAAGTAGAGCACCCACTGTACTGTGAGGTTCACAAAGTGAAGACACACTCACACTGGTCTGACTGTGAGGTTTTATTACAATAAGTTATTTTACTATTATTATTTATGTGTGAAAATACTGTTCATACCTGTTCTACACAAAATAACTAACTATAGTACTGTTTTTATTATTTATTTATTGTGAAGCGTTTTTAAAATATAGTGTGTGTGTGTGTGTGTGTGTCTGTGTGTGTGTGTGTGTGTGTGTGTGTACACATTTTGTGTACCAACTGCGCAATTCTAAGTCAAAATCCGTACGAAATGCCAGTTGAAACTACGCCAAACAAAAAAGTTAATAAATAAATAATTACAAAATGTAATATATATAATTGTAATTTAATGACAGAAATCAATCAATACAAAACAATACCGTACATTTATCGGGTATTTACCTTCTTCCCTCGGATTGGACCAGATGCTACGACCTGTGGTTCTGTAAGCCCTCCATCTCCTCTCAACATCCACTGATCGAGGCGCACTGAGCAGTACTTTATTATCTACCGAGGTGTAATGCTGCATTGCTGAGGTAAAATGGAAAGTGGGTATTAGTAATAAAAATCACAAAAATGTGACTGTATTGTTAACATATAAAACTTGAAATGCACCGATCGAGCGGCCATGACTGGAATTGGTAGATTTTCACTTGCTGATCAGTGTCTAATATGTCAGATTCTGAGCCGATCAAATTTTCACACCAATATCGATCGGCCATGCACTTGTGAAAATGCTCCAATATTTAAACCCGATACCAACGTAATGCAACATAGTTGCGTCGTAGACACTCAAAAAGGGGAGCAAAATAATGTAAATGTCAGCTGTTTGGAGGTAGTTCAAGGTAAACAAAGAACATTATATAAATTATTTATCCTTCACCTGACAATATTCCAACATTGTGCAGACAGCGTTTCTATCGCTGTCACACCGGAGCTCCGCTCATGATGAAAAGTTTTACTGTTATTTGAGACTTTTTTGAGGTTCTTGACAAGTCACTCAGTAAAACAAGTCGTTTGATTTGATTCACTGGCTTTAATGCAGAGTGAGGGAAGGAGGAGTTCCAGTGAGCGAAAGCGAGAAGAGTCGGCCATTTGTTTAATTTGTTTATTTTTTTTGTAATGAGGGTGAGGTGAGGGGGCGTGGCCATTGCGAACGCTCGTGTAGTGAGAACAGTGATGAGATGAGATATACATCGTATGTATAGTGTGTATATAGTATATTTAGTGTATATAGTGTAGTATATAAAGGGTGATGTGTGATGAGATGCTTGACGCTGTGACACTGTGGTATTGTACACAGAGTACAATACAGACTGGTAGGTCATTAAGTGAGGAGTACCTGTATAAATGTATATTTGCAGTTAAAGTTAAGAGAGTTTAATTTGAAGTTTGAACTGGACATTTCATGTTACTTACTGTATATGTTGGGTCCTACTAAAACTCAGTAAGAGTTACAGGTTGAATTACACTGAAACTTGGTGACATTCCCATATTCAAATGTATTGGAACTGAGGGACAGTTTCATGTTCTATTATTGTTCCATAGTGAATAATGAACAATACTAAACAGTATCAGCAATCTCACTATTGTGGTAACTGAAAATTGCAGTGGGTAGTCTGTATGTGCAGCTGTCCTATCACGTGAGCATGATCAGATCAAGGGATGTATTTGTCATCAACGTACAGCAGATCCAAAATCGGAATCTGCAGGCCAGACTTTGTAATTAGAAATAGAAATTGGCCAGGAAAATTGCAATCGATGCGTCTCTAGTTGGTAAACATGTTCGGTAGCTTTACGAGATGATGCAGGGGTATATCCGAATGAGATTGTGTATACTGTGTGAATAACTGATGGAGTCATTGAGCTGCAGTAACTCCTCCACTGAGACTACCTGTTACACTATTGTGCCGCTCAAAATATTCTCCCAAGGTCTGAAAATATTAACGAAAATTAATATTTTAATTATCCACTATCCGAGCACCTGCCCCATGGACTCCACGGTGCCCCTCTTATCAGGCGCGCTGGTTTAAAAAAAAATATATATATTTTTTTTTTAATGAATGGGTATCAAGGTAGCAGATTGTCCGTACAAGATATATTCATGAGGATTTCCTCATGAACCTCGCACCTCGGTGCACCTGCGATGTACGCACAGCAAAATGCAAATCACGGACGTCTTGGCGGGCCATCTCCTCCCAGTGATGAGCGCTCTGCTATGCTGCTTTGGTTTTTTTTTTTTTTTTGAGTACCTGCCCCTCGCAAAGCCTCTGTGCGGCCTGTAGAGGGAAAGTGAGACCTGATCACCAGTGGTTACTGAACAGCTCTGAGCGGAGAGGAGAAGACCCTCCACCCCCACTCTCTCCGCTCCAGTTTCAGAACACAGTAAACAGCACTTACACCGTTTCAATTCTCAGATTTCTCCTGGCGGTTAAAAAAGAAAATGTCTGTCATCAATGTCAATCACAATCGATGGAGTTGATCGCAGAAGTCGGAGACGATTGAATCGTAAATCAGCCCAAGGTGTGTGTGTGTGTGTGTGTGTGTGTGTGTGTGTGTGTGTGTGTGTGTGTGTGTGTGTGTGTGTGTGTGTGTGTGTGTGTGTGTGTGTGTGTGTGTGTGTGTGTGTGTGTGTGTGTGTGTTAGGATAAACAGGGCCCCTGTTTATCAGGAGTGCACAATTAGAGCCCGGCCTGCACGGTGAACTGTCCTGCAGCTGAGCGCCGTGTGAACTTGCTGCAGTGGAGGCCGTAGAGGGACTCATTGTTTTGATCTTCCATGTGGATGATGCGGCAGGACGGTGCAGCGCTCTGCCCGGCATCGTGGCAACACCTGTTTCTACAGCACTGCACCCCTTTGAGGTCCGTGGGTGCCTGTTATCAGCTCGGCACTTGAGAGCCGAGGACGGCCATAAAGAGGTTCTCCCACCGGCAGACAGACGCTCTTACGGTGGAGCCAAATTATTATTATTTTTTTCTCTTCTTTCTTTTTTGTGGAAAGCCTCTAATAATGAACGGCTTCCAAGGAACGTCCCCTTGTAACTTCCCCAGCTTTTGACACTTTTTTTTTTTAACTTGTTGTTGTCACCAACTGCGGATTTCGCTATTCTGGATGGGGAATGAGCTTCTTTGCCTGTTCGGCGAAAAAAAACGGCTGACCAAGTTATCAAAAAATTATAATTTGTGGTAATAGTGAAACACAGTTAAGTTTGGCCATCTGTGCAAGTTATGGGCAACTTCAAAAGTGGGAGTGTGAAACCACTCCTGAACTTTGAGGTAAAAAAAAAACTCAAGCCATGGACCGTTTGCTGCCATTCTTTTTGAGATCAGTCATGCGAGCGGCAATGACGCACATCAAGACCTCTTGTCTCTCTATTTCATGCGACAGTTGAAGTCCCCGCCCCACAACCAGAACACAGAAAAACAAAATTCAGTTTGCCGTTCTACCACCGCCAACAAGCCTCTCGAGCTTGAGAAGCGTTAATAAACAGGAAGTGCTGTTGTGTAACCATGTAGCTGTCACTTTTGAGTTCCTGTTGAACATGATTCTTGATTGGAGGCTTATCTCTAAGCCTCGTTTTGTCACACTCCATGCCCAACTTTGTTCACGTTCAAGCAGCCCCTCACTAACTCTGCCACCCTGAAGTTGTCGAACTCTCAAAGTTTATTTTGTCAATTTGCTACGCCTAACTGGCTTCCCCGCTGCCTCCTGGGAAATAAAGCCCTTTAATAATCTTTCTGTGGCGGAAGATGGAATTGCTCTTTTCTTTGAGAAAATTAAAACGAAGCTGAGTTTGACCAGACAAGCCAGGGGGGGCTTCTTTCTCTGATTGATGAGGCAGTCTGCATTCAGTCACTATTTGTTTCCCATTAGACAACGGTTAGACAATGGTCATTCAGGATGCGGAACAGTCCATTGGAAGGAAAACGAGAAATATGAAGCCTTTCAAATGTGCGGGGCCTGTGTTGCCCATCCGTTGGCCTTTCATGAGGGATAATAATACCCAGAGTTTGAAAGAAGACGGTTTCTGGCACAATCTTGTGGCCATTCGAGATGAGTCAATCGATTAAAGGGCGTGTGCTCATGCTTAGCGACACTCACCGGAGCGCCAACTGCCAAAACAGTTATTCTACATTTCTTCTTCCAAGTCTTGTCAGTTGAATTAAGTAGTTCTATTACTCAACACAATGACATGCATGCAATATAAATGTCTAATTAAATGTTCACGTTTCCTGAGGCGCTGAATGTGAACACATCCTGTCCATACAGATACAGCAAAAGGACCTTTCAGATGCTAGCATTTTTATTTCAACCTGATGATGTTGTTGTAATTGTGTAATAAATCACTTGAATAATTGTGTGTGTGTGTGTGTGTGTGTGTGTGTGTGTGTGTGTGTGTGTGTGTGTGTGTGTGTGTGTGTGTGTGTGTGTGTGTGTGTGTGTGTGTGTGTGTGTGTGTGTGTGTGTGTGTGTGTGTGTGTGTGTGTGCGCACGCGCCCACAGACGACCACCAGCCAGGCCATCTTTCGGCTGCAGTCGGGGGTGTGCCAGCTCTTCAGAGAAACCCTCACCCAGAAGGGCTTCGTGGAGATCCAGACCCCAAAAATCATTTCAGGTGCGAAAGTGTTCTGGCCTTCGTCACCGTCTTCATCATCATCATGATAATCTCCTCATTCCGCCTTGGCCCGCCAGCGAACGAATCAATTCCCGCTGACTTGCGTTGATGAATTTCTTTCTTTTTTTTTTTGTTTGATTAGATGTTTCAGACGGGGCGTGCCTTATTTTTCACATCGTCGCCTACAGACATGAGTCACGGCGTGTTTGTGCGCGCGTGATTTGCCTTCCAGTGAGGCCTGCCGGCAGTTGAAATTGCGAGCCAGAGCCCCCAAGCACCAGCAGAAGCTCATAAATCATCCTTCAACTTTGCACGCAACCTGATCAGATCTGTTTAAAAGCACAAGTTGTTTGTTTGTTTGTGTGTTTGTTTTTTAAGGCCAATGAAGGCCTTAAAAAACCCCGACCTGGGAATAGCGCTTCCTCCATGGAAAGCTCTTGTTATTCAGCACAATCCTCACCTCACCTTCCTCTTTCGCTCCCCTCAATCTTCAAACTCGACAGGGTTGAAAGGTTTTTACCCTAACTCCTCCACCCCTTCATGTCTTTAAAAAGCAGGCGAGTAAAAGCTCATAGAAACAGGTGGGGAACAAAAAATAACTTGGTGTGTGTGGGGGTTTTCGTTGCCATGGCATCACTGTCGGCATGTCTAAGATGAATCAAAAACGCTCCTGAAATTGCTCCTCTGTAAAATTTGGGAATCAGACTCTTATTGAAATTACTATATCCTTCTGTGCAGGGGAACTCGTATTCAGATTCAACTTGTGAGATGAGTGCTGCTGGAGTTTTTTGGGCATCGCGAAGAAAACCTCTGGTCTTTCTACTCTCATCTCCTGCCACACAACCTCCTACACAATCTCTCTCGCTCTCTCCCTCCCTCCCTCCCTCCCTTCCTCTCTCAGCATTTTGAGCTATTCAGAACTGCGGAAAAGTGAAAGTCACACTTCCTTATTTTCACAAGGAGCCAATGACGGTTGACATAGGTGTAGACAAAAATTTCAAAACTCGTGCGTCTTTGGTTTTGGCGGCAGTTTTGAATCAACATGATGTACTTTTATAGTGTGAGGGGGTAAAGCCGCAGTCTTCCTGCCTCCACCCAAAAACGCAGACGGCAAAAAAAAAAAAGTGTGTACACTGCAAAAAAAACAACCCTGCCAATACCATGTTTTAGGGCATGTTTTTAAGACTGAGCTCTAAAGCCGTATTATCTTGTGCCATCTTTCAGTGGCTTTGTATCAACGTGAAATGGGTTTATCACCATGCGGTTTTGTGTACTTATTGAACATATTATGTACATTTCCTTGTAGTACCTCATTAGTAATGGTACAACTGTGAAGAATTATGAAATCTGTGTCCCAAAGTAATTAAAGCGTCCCGTCCCCCCACTTCTAGCTGCCAGTGAGGGGGGAGCCAATGTCTTCACCGTTTCCTACTTCAAAACCAGCGCCTACCTGGCCCAGTCTCCCCAGCTCTACAAGCAGATGTGCATCTGTGCCGACTTCGACAAGGTCTTCTGCGTGGGCCCAGGTCTGCCATTCTTATACAGCCACACACACCCTTTCATTTAACAATAACCAGCAACACCCAAGCCCTGGCCACTGCATCTCTCAAAACATTACATTTTTGGTCTCGTAGCTGGTGTTGGGGGTCAGGAACGCGATTGGATGTGTTGGAAGTTGCTCCGTTTATTTTTCAAAGAGAGCTTAGCAAGGAAAGGAAGCAGTGGAACTTGTAAAAGTAATAATACCATTTAGATTGCCCAACCGCAATACCCCACACCACCGCCAACATCCAGTTTAGTAGTCCAATTGCGCCACCATCTGTTAAAGCTGCAGTAACTGGGATTATCAGAATCAATGCAGAATGACACAAGAGAGCGCTGGGCTGTATTCCGAACAAGTGTCAGCCGCCTAGTGTGGCGGTTCATAGATACTCTGTCCTGTCTGATCAGATAAAAGCCAGGCCCTATCTTGGCTTTTCCCAAGGTCCTGGGCCTCCATGATTGATCTTGGGGTTTTATCAATTTCTCTCTCCCTCTCATCCAAACTCTGGACTGGAAATGCGATATTCGATGATCATTGAGGTGTTGCAGGAGGCGGTAGTTTATTTTGGAGATGAAGGTTGTGATGTTCAAAATATGGAATTTGTTGGAAGACAGAACTCTTGCACATTTGTCCGTAAAGCTGTTTGCCGGTGTTGCCACCTGACCCACTCTTGCGCGACAGTTTTCAGAGCTGAGGATTCGAACACCCACCGTCACCTGACGGAGTTCGTGGGCCTGGATATCGAGCTGGCCTTCGACTACCACTACCATCAGGTCATTGACTCCATCACCGACACCATGGTCCAGATCTTTAAAGGCCTCAGAGACAAGTAAGGTCACACCCTTCTTCCGCTCCATACCGTTTGAACCGGGTGCGCTTTTTTATTTTAAATACAGCTGAAGGTCTGCCTTTTCTTTTTTTTTTTAAGTGTCTCTCGTAGAGATAAACATGTCAATTCATATGCTCCACTGACCCCAAACTGACGTTCTAAGTCTTACTAATTGCCCAGTAAAACTGATGTGTTGAGATATCTGTTTTCACAGATATTTAACATTTATATGGGCCACGACCGCCCCCGCTCCATGCATAATACAGGGAAAAAAGCAGTTTTCACTCTGCTGTCAATTGGTTTTAGAAAAACCGAGAACCGATAAGAGTACTGTAAAAGTACAAGATCGATAAGCAGTACCGGTAAGAGTAGTTGTAGCACTAAAATGAATAATAAATAAATAAAACCCCTACCCATCCCTACCCATGCCCCGTCCCTACTCTATTTGTAGTTGTTTTGTTTGGAGGAACAGGGCACAGCGACTTAGAGCCATGTTTGTGTCCGTGTCCGGAAGCGGACGATTCAGCTAAACATATATTTATGATTCCCCTACTGTGAACAATGTAGAACTAAATTGTGGAGTTAGACCGTTTAACTGTTTCTCAACATTTATGTGATGATTTTTTTGGGCGGGGCTAAACCATGACTCGATGATAAAGAGTGGTCATACTAGGCATGGCCCCTCACCCTAACACTACATAAAGACCAGGTCAGACCGTCGGAAACGGAGCATCAGTGCTGAAATAAGCTAAGCTAACAGCCGGGAGTTTGGGACAAAATTATGTTTTGGGAATAAACTCCAGGAGTAAAAGGCGTCTTCAGGGAGACCGTGAACCCGGCGATGGGCCCGCGATGTCCCGAGACGCACACGCTCCGCTGTGCCTCTACCACAACCGTTAGAAGTATAAATCGCCGCCTATGCCCCGACCCGGCGTGCAGAGCAGCCAGCAGGGGTCACTGGACAGCGGGGAGTCCCGCAGCCAGACAGCAGCACTTTGATGAAGTGAGCAACAAGAGACACAGGACTGGGTTCAGCAGAACATTTAAACATGGAAGTTACTCCTAAATGTTTATATATTATTACACAGTTAATGTGATTGGGTGTGCTTTGGACACCCATGCGGACACGCCCCCAGTGTCTCAAAACAGACACAACTTTTTTCACGATTCTGAAACCTAATTTTATATACTTGGCGATTTTTTTAATCATTCATATCTGGCTTGGTGGTTAATAACACGTTTCTGTGGTGTGATGAACTCAGAACGCAATTTGAGTTTCAGTTTACAGGCACTTTAAGTCGTAGCACGTATCAAATTCTACCAAGCTGAGTGTGCTAATGCCGCTTAAGGAAGTTCTCATTGCATTCACAGAATTCACAGGGCACTGGTAATCCCCTGGCTTAATGGGAAGTCACATGATGATCAAACTGAAATTATGGGTGCGAATGAAATGCCAAGGGAGGCTCAATCCTTGTGATCTCCAAAGTTTGACAGGCCCAACTTGTAGCCGGGACGTATGCCAACGGCAGTGGGATTCACTGTCAAGGACAATGTGGGTGTTGTTAAACACCGCTGTCGTGTGGATTGAGGAGAGTGATCTCTACTTTCCTGAGAACTCTTACCAGCAGAAAAAAATAATGATTTAAATGCCTTTGATGCCCCCTGGTGTTAATATTTGTAATAGCATAACAGCAGCCCAATAGCAAAAGCATGGCCATGCAACATGGGGGGAAAAACAAAAAATATATATTTATATTCATCACACAATGCATGGCTGATGAAAGACTTTAAATGAATATAATTAAAACCTTTTTGTAGCTCTTTTAATGTGGTGTGTCCTTCTGACTGCTATATCTGCCTTCCTAACCTCAGAGTCTACTCTAGTCATAGTCCAGACATACTGTATGGTGTGTAAAGCTATGCCATTTTTCCTAGCGCCTGATTTCCTGTGTGTGAAGAACTAATGAATCTTGTTCCGATTGTGTCAGATTCCAGACGGAGATTCAGACTGTGAACAAGCAGTACCCGAGTGAGCCCTTCAAGTTCCTGGAGCCCACTCTAAGGCTGGAGTATACGGAGGCTGTGGCCATGCTGCACGAGGCCGGGGTGGAGATGGGCGACGAGGACGACCTCAGGTCAGAACAATAAATCTCCCGTCGCCTCTCCGGTTCTTCTGCGTCCTGCCGGTCTTGCGGAGAATTCCCGCCGCACTATGTTCTCCCTCACACTATGTTGTTGACCTACTCAGTCTGCTGCGCCACTTTCCACAGCTTCCAATTAGTCACTGTGGGGTTTCACGGTGGGAATTACAGTATTTAACACAAGGAAATCTGAGTAGTTGGAATGTAAAGCTCTCACAAGCCTAATAATAACATACATAATAACATTCAGGGAGCAAATTATATTTCACCGTAAAGTGACATGTTGTTGCACATGCTATGCTGTTTCAACGTACATTTTTAGCGGTCAGTTAGGCACTGCTAGTGGGGTAACTGGGAAGAGTGAAACACATTATTTTCATGACATTTATTGTCTTATTGTCGTTTTTCTTCTATAGCACACCCAATGAAAAGCTACTAGGTCGCCTGGTCAAGGAGAAGGTACGGACTGATGTCTTTAGTTTGCTGTACGGTGGACTCAAATTCTCTGCTTTAATAGTTCATTAATTGACTGACTCTTAATTCTCTTCCTTTTCAGTATGACACAGACTTCTACGTGCTGGATAAATACCCACTGGCCGTGAGACCGTTCTACACCATGCCTGATCCCAGCAACCCTGTAAGAAGGCGTTCTCTTTCTGTCTCCCTGTCTCCGTCTCTTTCACACACAAATACTACCAGAACATTGCTTCAATAGTTGTTAAAATGCAAATATTTTTTTATTTGGTTAAACTGGCGCCTTGTGGCATTGTTCTGGATTTGTGCGTCAAGTTTCCCCATGGCTCTACAATGTCTATAGAATCCCAGCAGCAAATATACAGCACGGCTTTTTTTCTGTGTGTGACGTCAACATTTACATTAGCCATTCAGAAAACGAGTGGCTCTCTGCAAGGAAGCTTTTACTGGTTCTGGCGGCAGTTCAGCCAGTTTGATCCTTCTCCCAGTAGTAAAACATTTTTAGAAAGTCACAAAGAGATAATGTTGACACCCGGAGGCATGAGTTGCAAACACGCGTAAAGATAGAAGACATAAAGATTTTACCTATAAACCTGCATGAGTAGCTGGACCTGGAATGTCTTTAAACCCCTTTACTACTCATAACCTCACTGTTTGATACAAAAAGTCATTATTATTATTATTATTATAATCATCATTTATTTATTATTCACATCTCGCCAGAAATACTCCAACTCCTATGACATGTTCATGAGGGGGGAGGAGATTCTCTCCGGAGCGCAGAGAATCCACGACGCTCAGCTGCTGACAGAGAGAGCCATGTATCACCAGATTGGTAAGGAGAGATGCAAGTTAGCAATGTTAAGCTTTTTAAGCTTTACGGAGGGGGGCAAATCTCATTGCAATAGATCACTTTAAAAAGTGAACTCTGTAGTTTGAAAATCGAGATTTATACTTGGAAAGTTTTGTTCTCAAAGGCTGTATATTTTCAAACCTATGACACTTATTCCATAAGATTTAGAGAACGCAGTCCGCCTAAGTGTTATCATTTAGTCAGATACTGTTTACCGTACCCTTTGAACCTGCCAGTTTGTTTTGATTTCCTGCCTTTGCTTATTTTGTAAGATTACATGTAGCCTTCTTCTGAAAGCAGCTAAGCTTGCAGGCATGGACTGTTTATTATGATTCGAGACATGTTTCGTTTTTCCCACGACATTTTTCCGCATTAGCCTTTGCCATTTATTTGGATAAAAATATTCTGTTAACATCCTATGTAGATCCTCAGTGAAATGTTCTCAAAAGCCCAACAGTTGTGAAGCAGCCTCATTCATTTAGTACAAACCTCAAGTCTTGACTTTTAAATGGTTTCAATATTTATGTGTATTTTCCATAATTCACATTGAGAACGATTTTTATATTGTGACATGTGACACAGTAATTGCTTCTGTTGCGACATTTAAATCCTTTCACCTCTATTGCATTTTCATCCCACTACAGATTTGGAGAAGATCAAAGCTTACATCGACTCCTTCCGGTATGGCGCTCCTCCTCATGGTGGCGGCGGAATTGGTAATAAGAATAATAATATGGTTTCTCTCTGTCGTACTTTTCCCCAATGCTCAAAGACTTTACACTAAAATCACATGGAAGAGTTCCAGGGAGAGGGCTGGAAAACGTCTCCCCGGCTTCAGTGCTTGGTCCTGGTGGGAAGGATCTGGAGGTTTGCGGGGGCAGAACAGAGGTTATGGGAGGGATTGTATGGATGGAGGAGGTTGGTGAGGTAGGAGGAGTGGGTATGGGTGAGCAGGCGGGCGGCAGAGCTTTCGATGTATTGTAGTTTGTTGAGAACTTTGGTGGGTGTGCCATAAAGGATGCTATTGCAGTAATCGAGTCTTGAGGTGATGAATGCATGGACCAGTGTTTCAGCGGCGGAGAAGGAGAGTGGTGGTCAGAGAGGGGCAATGTTTTAAGCCCATGTCTATTCAGTTGACATGGGCTGACACGAGGGAAGAGTTGGGGTGGGGGGGGTGGATTTGGTGAGGGACTTAGGGCCAATGACAAGGATATCACATTTGAGACAATTTGTTTGCCGCAAATTATGTGACCAAGGGGGGACGCATATAGAGGATGAAGAGGAAGGTGTCAAGCACGCAGCCTTGGGGGACACCCTGGCAGATATGGCCGGATTTGCAGTTGTTGATGTTTGTGTATTGGGAGTGAGGTATCCTTGTCAGAGAGGTATGATTTGAACCGGGATGTGGTGCTGGTCGGAGTGGCCAGTTGGTTGTACATTTGCGTTTGGGAAAAATGATAGGAAACTGTCAACTGAGAAGGATCGGGAGAGATTCTTTGTTGGTTTGATGAGTCTGTGTATTGTGGAGAACAGGACTATGAGGTTTCGGAGCCTGACTATGAGATCAGAGCAGTAGGTGAATCGGCCGTGTTCATAGCGTCCTTGTATTTGTAGAGGTGGTCTGTGAAGCTAAGGGATGTTCCACAATTCAGAGGGTCTGACGCACTCTTAGAGATCAGAAGAGATTGTAGCTTAAAAGTGGTGACTGAGTTGACTCTACCCCCCACCCCTCCACCCCCAACCCACAGGTCTGGAGAGAGTTTGCATGCTGTACTTGGGCCTTCACAACGTGCGGCAGACCTCCATGTTCCCGCGCGACCCCAAGCGCCTGACCCCCTGAACGGCCCTCATCTACACTACCAATGTACAGTCCAGAGAAAAGAGAATGTGTTAGTAACTAGTGCCACCCTTTGACTCTAAAGTGCCATCATGATTTAACCGTGAGAATGAAAACCTCAATAAATCAATATCATGTACTTAACTCGTGAAATAATCCCACACCACTATTATGTCAACCACTCAAAACCTCACAAACATGTATAATGTGGCTTGCAAGCTGCCATTAAAACCCCATCCACACTTGAGCTTGTTCTGAGGAACACAAAGCTGGTATTGGACCTGATGAATCGGTACAGCATTGCATCTTTGATTGTTGCATTCTTGCAACACAAGAGTTAATTTCCATTATTTGTTTCTAGAGGAATTAGAAAAATGTTCAGGGCACATCTGGCCAGCTCTCGCAGCACGCTAGTGTGCAGCAGCAGTGTTTGAAAATCACTCACTCAGTTGATTAACACATACACACACACACAGTGGTCTGATTTAACATGGCGAATAGCAAACACACTTTGGGAAAAGAGGAGATGACACCCACACTGGTAGTGGCAATCCATTCATGGACATGCAAACCCTGCAGGTGAAAGCACATAATCTGTCTCCTACTAAAGTTCTGTTGTCTGTCTGGGCGCTTTTTATTTTTTTGTTAATGGGGTTGTAACTGTTTACTGTGATACACACCTCAGTGATTATCACTAGCAACATAGTTATAATGAGGGAAATGAAATTGCTCCCAAGCAATACAATGCTGTTGTTTACTGCAGATGTTTTATAATTAACTTTAGGATGGGAACAATAATAATAAAAGACCTTAAATCCGTAAATTCTCTCTATTTGTGCTTTTTATTATTCTACCACCTCATCTGTGGGACACATTTAATTGTTGTTTTTCACTTTCTTGGACCATGCAGCTTTAATCGGGGAAATCAATTAATAGTCATAGTACTGGTAAAAGTAGTAGCAAAATATTGATAGTAGTTGATAGACAAGAGATATTTTTAGTTGATACACATGGAATTTCCCTCTTGATATAGTCTCCAAGTCTTGGATTGCTTTAAGACCGTGATAAGATTCCTATGTACACCACTTGATAGTGACGGGGAAGCATTTTATTGATTTGCACTCTTCAGATTATCACGTGCAACCAAACACATCCCGAGGCAGAAATTGCTGTTCTACATTCACAGAGGAAGGACTCAATCCACGACAATGTTTCATACAAAGCATAGATGACTCAAAAGTGCATTAGTATTAGATCATATCTGTCTGTCTGTCTATCACGTGCAAGATACAATTTTCAATACTGAAAGCTGGTCACAATAAATAACATTGGGTAACGCAACTTTCAAGAAAAAGGAACCACCCGAGAAGGTCAAAGTTATCTTCTGGCGGGGGTGGACAAGCCGCGTCTCACTCTGCGGCCGTTCCGGCACAGAGAATAAAGAGGAACATCTGATCAATATCGACGTAGAGAGACAGGGCTCCATAGACGTACTCCTCCGGACTGATGGCCAACTCCCGGTTTCCGATGAGGAGCTGAGTGTTGTACGCCAACAACTTTTTGTAAAGGAAACAGAATTTGACTTGACAGCCCTCTGTCTCCCTGTTCACTCAAAGTTCATGTGAACCGTCAACTCACCAGAGTGCAAAGGATGGCGCCAATTGCAGCGTAGAGCATGTGCAGCCAAGGGACCTGTTGAGCAATAGAGAAAGAGAGGCTTCTTAACCCCAGTGCTGGGCTGTCGCTCACAGCAACACACCGGGAGAGGGAATTGATTTACGCAAAGCCTCTAAAGTTTGATTTGACCAAGAGGGGGGATGTGCACATTGAGTAAGAACCCTCACATATTGGAAGGAGAGCACGACGCCTGTGATGATCCCGACAATCGTGACCAAGGCCGCCAGAACGCACAGGAGCCCCCCGTAGGAGGTAAAGTCCACCTGTAACGAGAGGCAGATCTCCTAAACGCCATGAAAGACAACTCACTGATTACCAAGCGTAGACGCTTCAGGGCTATGGAAAGGACCAAATTAAAAACCAGTGGAGGAAATGTTGGATAAAAAAAAAAAAAATGTAATCTAGCCGTTCTAGCATTCGTCCCATAGTCACGTGGGACCTAACTGCTTGGATTCACATACCGTCGTGCCCCAAAAAGACCATGAATATTTAAAAGTCTCAGTGCCCCATTGTAACAGGATACAAAAGGGCTCTGTTTACATCCAATACAAAGACACCCTCTCACGAGCCAACTGAGCTGCAGAAAAGGCTGAGGTGCGCATCTCCATCTACCTTGGTCTGGAAACAGAAGATTGTGACGGCCACGCAAACTATTGCTGTTATACCAATAGCCAGAAACACAGCTTTTGTGTCATTGTAGCTGTAAAGAAGACAATTGAGTGTAAATGAAACCACTGCTGAGTAAAGTGTACATTATACAAATTGAAGTGTATGGAATTGGGGGGGGGAACAAACCTGGCGATTGTTCCAGTTATGTAGGACGTTGCAAGAGTCTACAGGATAAAAAGAAAACGGCATCGTAAAAATATTAGGTATGCAACTACTATTAAGTGTTATACACCGATCAGCCACAGCATTAAAACCACCTGCCTAATATTGTGTAGCGCCCCCTTGTGCCACCAAAACAGCTTTGACCTGTCAAGGCATGGACGCCACAAGACCTCTGAAGGTGTCCTGTGGTATCTGGCACCAAGACGTTTGCAGCAGATCCTTTAAGTCCTGGAAATTGTGAGGTGGGGCCCCCGTGGATCGGTTTGTTGTTCCGGCACATCCCACAGATGCTCGATCGTATCCTAACCCCAGCCATCCACATGATGAAAATGTGATTCATCAGACCAGGCCACCTTCTTCCATTGCTCCATGGTTCAGTTCTGACGCTCACGTGTCCATTGTAGGTGCTTTTGGCAGTGGACAGGGGTCAGCATGGACACTCTGACCGCTCTGCAGCTACACAGTTCCATACGCAGCAAGCTGTGATGCACTGTGTGTTCTGACACCTTTCTATCACAGCAGCATTAACTTTTCAGCAATTTGTGCTTCAGTAGCTCTTCTGTGGGATCGGACCAGACGGGCTGGACTCCACTCCCCACACGCGTCACTGAGCGTTAGGTGGCCGTGGTCATGACCCTGTCGCCGGTTCACCGGTTGTCCTTCCTTAAACCACTTTTGATAGGTACTAACAACTGCATACCAGGAACACTCCACAAGACCTGCCGTTTTGAAGATGCTCTGGCCCAGTCTTTCAGCCTAATATATCCCACCCCTTGACAGGTGCCACTGGAACGAGGTGATCCATGTTATTCCCTTCACCTGTCAGTGGTTTCAATGCTGTGGCTGATTGGTGTATATACAGTGTATAATTTGTAAATCCTCGTTCAAATCAGGTTGTTAAACCTTTACTTACAAAAACAGCCAGTAGCAAAATATTCCATGGAAAGCGTCGCCTAAAAACAAACAAGCCTTCTGCTCAGTATGTAAATATTTATTTAAAACAGTTGTTTTCCTTGTGAAATACAACAGCTTACCTTGGCTCTTTACAGCAGACGAGAACACAGTAAACCACAAAATACACCACGCTGCGGGAACGGGGAGGGGGGGAGACGTCATAGTATTTTTAAACAGTTGTACAAAATAATGCAATTCACTTTGAGACTGCAAAATGTCTTTCTTTGAGTTTTGGAGTTGACTCACAATGATGCCCAGTAGACGCCCGGATTACTGACGACGAACAGCCTCACTGGATCACTGGGAACGAATACATATTAAGCAACTAGGGACGGTTTGGCGGACATGGATTAGGCCTAATCTTAGACTAAAACCACACTAAATGTAATCTGGACTCACTTAAATGGCTCTTCTCAGTCATGGTTTCAAATAGTCTCAGACTTGTTCTCGTCTTGGTTGAAAAACCAAGATTTGCAGGAAGAACCTTACAGCTTATCTGGATGAAGTGAAGGCCTCACTCAAAGCTGGCCAGAGGCAGGTTTATCTCTGGATGGATGGATGTGGCCCTTCTGGTCGAGACCATCACCAAGATCAGAGAGAAGGAGCTGACTAATCCTTCATCACCTTAGTCCAGGACTTCCTAGTCTAGAACTAATTGATCTTAAGTTATGCGACGCCTCAGCGAGGAATTTCGAAACTCCGGATAAATTCAAGTAGGATGAGCTCGGTCCTGATTTCGACGGAAACCCTGCCTGCGGAAAAAAACCAACCCCGTAACCTCCTCACTACGTGGGCCTGCGTGTCCAATGGAAACGGGTGTGTTTCAATCAGGGACGAGGCGGACGGGTTGAACTCACACGAAGGTAAAGACCGCCACGATGGCAATGGTGACGGAAAGCTGAGCCGCCAAGATGAGGTAAACCTGGCGAGAGGCGACACGCGAACACGCGTCAGTCAGGCGGGAGAATGCAGCGGGGAGGAAACCCCCTCCGCTCCGTCAATTGTTTTCCAGCGCTTACCTTTCGGATGAAAGCGTGCCGCACCGACGTGCTCTCCCACTGAGTGCTCATGAAGTCCTCCATGTCTCCTGCAGGATGGGGAAGCGTTGGTGAATAACCTATAACCCCTCTCTCTCTCTCTCTCTCTCTCTCTCTCTCTGATCTAGAGTGTGATGCGTTTGAATCCGCTCTTTAAAACCTGGGTTGGGAGAGGGAACCCCGGCCGACCACGTGGGTATCACGGGAGGTGTCCCGGCTGTCGTGGTGACCCCGCCGGGCCGGGGGTAGACGCCCGCCCGGGCGGGGTACCCGGGCTGACCCGGGCGGACGCCGGGGCTGGGACTATAGGCCGGCGGGGGGACGGGGGCACCGGCGTAGGCTGGGCACTGGCCGTACTGGGGGGGCCGCTGGGGGTAGTCGCCGTACTTGGGGCTGTGCAGGGCGTCTTCGTAGGCGGGAGGGGGATCCGCCTTGGACATGGCGAAGACTGAGCCGGGTCACCTGGCGGGAAACGGGGACGAGGGGCGCGCGCCCTTTCTGCATGAAAGTTTCAGGTCATCTAGAATTCACATTGTTAACAATCACAAAGACAAGGTCGGCATCCCCAACACACATACCTGCAATATCGATCAGCATTTCATGATATCAACACCCATAGGAGTCTGATTCATATCATCGTCAACACATAACTTTAATCCGCTGTTTTCTAAACGTACACGAACAATCGTAAGAATCCAGTGCAGCAAAAGTCAAACAAAACAACTTCACACACTGCAGACATAGTGCACACACACTGTAGACAATGGTGAATCGGTTTTTTAAAACGTCATAGCGATGTGGCAAAAGCTTGTCATTGAATGGTTTGCATGCACACTCTGATCCTTTTTTTGTCTGTTGTTATTTCCATATGTTAAAATAAAAGCAATACCTTGTGGATTTGTTCAGAAAGCAGGAGAAGCGTGTTTTGCTCTTGTCACTTTGCCGGAGCCTTCTCTTCTTACCAAGGTAAAGTTCGTTCCAAATTGGGGGTTGCTACCCTGCTCGTCCCCTATTGATGGCCCCACGGTTACTCTCACCAAGCTCAGAAAGATGCGGCGTTAATACATTTCCCCAAATTATATTCTTACATATCCTGCCAAAGTGTCTGCTTCTGACGAATAAGCCCAAAGCAACTCTATGGTTCGTTTATCTTTTTATATCCGTCTGTTTATATGAACTATTATCTGCTGTCCATCTGCCTTCTCCACGCTGGTTTGGTGTCATCTGACCGGTGGCGAAGCCATAGAAATAAATGAGCAATCAACACATAATAAAAATGACGAGGGGGAAAAAGCCTGGGTCAAAAAATGAGAAAGTATTCCAACTTTTTGTACTGAAATATCGCGTGGACGGGGAAAAAAGTGCTTGAACTCTGAGAGGGCGCGCGGTGCCAACGTGAAACGGACTTCACCGCGGTTCTCGTCCTCGACATGTGCGAACATCCGCCACTAGAGGCCGCCACAGCAGCAGGAGCCTCCTTGACGCACGTCAAGCGTGTCCGCTGCAGGAGCTCTACCGCCCCGCGGCGCTGAACTGCGACGGACACCTCAAACCAGTGGTTCTGGGCTGGACGGTAACGGCTCTCGTCTCATGAGCAACAAACCTGGAATATTCCTAAGGAAATGTAATCGTGTTAAAGATGGATTCCTTATATTGATATATAAGTCAGCCGCCCGGTATTAACCGCGTCGACACTGCCGTATGGTTACTGTTTATAGACGTTTTGTAGACTGTTGAACGTTGTTTCTCGACGCCGCTCTGTCTGTTTGCACTCCAGCCATGACCGCCACAACGGGCTGGTCCGTGAAAATGTATTTGTCTCACAGACAAACGACTCCGATCACGACCGAGCGCGATGCTCCGCGTCCGGCACCGCCGCTTCCCCCGAGCGGTGGGAGTAGGGTTGCCAGGTCGCGGGGGGGGGGGGGGGGGGGGGGGGAAATACAGCCCGGATATTGATCAAAACCCGACGTTCCGTATATCAGATATCATAAATATTCGTTAATGCGAGTAGTTGCTCGGTTTTTGGATGTTCTGATGACTTGATTTGACGTCTGTCTATCTGTGTTACGTTATACATACTGTTACGTAGAGTAGGTTGAGGCTGGCAACCGCGAAGCCCCGCCCGCTGAACCATGGCGCCACCTGACTGGTCCCTCACTCTGGCGGCGGCCGCGTCCTTCTGCGGAGTTCTGTGTCTGTGTCTCCGCTTCAGAGCAGGCCGAGGGCTGTGGAGGGAAGGAGTGAGCAAAATAATGGCCCGTACCGAGAAGCCTCTGTTCCGAATAGCGTGAGTAGAGCCTTTCGCCGGGCGCGATATGACGGCGCTGTCACCCTTGCATCTGAAAAGCGGGTTAGCTTAGCATCATCAGAACCCGAATATCTAGCCTTAACCGGGTTGAGCCAGGCCACGTCTGTGTGATCCTTTAAGACCCCCAGATGATCTGATGTTTCAGGTACACGCTGTACACCAAGACCCGACTGGGCTACTTGTTCTACAAGAGGCAGATGAGGAAAGCCAGAGAACACTACCCCGCCGGACACTCCAAAGCTCAGCCCGTGGAACTCAATGGTAGCCTCACGCAACAGCCGTATCAACAACAAATCCTCCAGTGACCCGCATGCTCTTGTTTTAATAGCATTGCAAGCATATGGTGTGATGCATGTATAGGGATATAAGTCAATTGCGCCTCTAAACAGTTATGCGTGTGGTGACACCGATGGCCAAGACATATGTTACCCCTTTGCCACTCTCTGATTAACAGGTCGCGTACAAGAGCCATCATTGACAAATGCCTGCTGGTGATTTTGAAATCCTGATGCAGCTGTTCATGTGCCCTGTCTGCAGGTGTCAAAATAATTCCCATCTCGGTGCTGTCTGACAACTACAGCTACCTCGTGATTGACACCGCCTCCAGCGTGGCAGCGGTGGTAGACCCAGCAGACCCGCAAGCAGTTCAGGTGACTGAGTTTGTCTTCGATACCACTGAGAAGCTTTCATGGCAACTCTAATCTGGTTTGTTTTTCGGCAATATGGCTGAGTCTTCCAACTGTGAAAGCTTTCTCGCTTCACAAGCACTGCTGATAAACGAGATGAAAGAAGTTGCGTGCCTCACACTCTGTCCCTCCAGGCTGTCCTCGAAGAAGAAGGGGTGATGCTGGAAGCAATCCTCTGCACGCACAAACACTGGTGAGAGCACTTTACACACAGGGTGGTTTTGCGTTTGCCAGAATCCGTTGTTATGCACAAAGTTTTGCAAAAACAGCATTCCTCTATGATGCAGGCTGTATACGTGACACTCCCAATACATAGACTTGCAAACGGATCATTTTCCATGATGTCTTATCCTGCATGTATCAAGTCCGTTTGCCCGAACACCTTTTTCTTTTGGGTTTCCAGGGATCATAGTGGGGGAAACAAATGGCTGAAGAGGCTCCACGGCTCTTGTCGTGTCTATGGAAATGCAACTGATAACATTCCTGGCCTCACGCAGTAAGTTAACAGATCCAAGGGCAGCACCGCATAATGCAGCGCACTAGAATGACTTGAATGGGTCATTCTCATGAAACCACCATGAAACAAGTCCGAAAATAAGTGAAACGCATATTCACAGAGGATAATAATAACAATAAAGAACAATAATTCATTCAAATATTAATGTCCACAATGCCTACTATATGGCCCACTTAGTTGTTTTTAACTATGCTATTATTTTAGTGTTTTTTCTGTGCTTTCCTTATCAAAGAATTAATTACTGTAAAGCATCCGGATAATTAAAGATGGCTGTTGCGGTAATGAATACACTATATATATATATATATATATATATATATATTTCTTTCAAAAACTATGAGGTACTACATTGTTACGGTACACTACTGTTACAATGTATTTTTGCCCGGACGTGTTACAGTAATACATTTTTTGACAAGCAAAGCACAGAAAAAACCCCAAAATAATATCATAGTTAGGAACAACTAAGTGGGCCATAAAGTAGGCGTTGTGTACTTTGATATTTTAATGAATTATTTCATACTCTCTGTGAATATGTGTATGAATTCATTTCAGACATGTTTTATGGTGGTTTCATGAGAATGTCCCGAATGCACGGTGCTGGACCTTATTCAAATAGAATAATTTACCATGATAAGTCAGCCGTGAAATAGACATTTGATGTATGACAGTATGTATATGTATGTGACAAATAATCTCTTGAACTTGAACCTCCAAATCATGATATCTTTCTCTCAGCTGTATCTCACCGTGAGGAAATTCTCTCTGGCGACATTTCATAAAAGCGACCCTTTTGCTCCCTCTCTGCTATCAGCCCCCTCTCCCACAGGGACTCTGTGACGGTGGGCCGCCTGCACTTCAAGGCCCTCTTCACGCCCGGACACACGGTGGGCCACATGATCTACCTCCTGGACGGCTGCGCCGGTGTCCCACCCAGCCTCTTCTCTGGCGACCTGGTGTTCCTGTCTGGATGTGGTGAGCGGCAGTTCCTCCCCACTCAGTTCATGGTCCATCGAATTTATGGTCATCGGGACACTCCAGTGTTAATAGGATCTCACACTGACTCAGTCACCAACCTGGGAAGAGCTGTGCTTTTGAATATTTTAGCACACAGTGACCTTTTGTGCTCATTTAAAGTACAACGCTTAAGTAGAGGTGTGGTTCAATACGGATTACAAACTGAATGATAAGTTGGATTTACTGGACAAAAGTGGACAAAATAAAGTTGTTATAACTGTGTGAAAAATGTTAGTGTTAATAGATATTGTCAATGCACTGTGCACAATGTAATGGATCGAAGTTGATCCGTGATCCGTACAGATCACCCCCCCACTAATTTTGGTGTGAAAACGGTATAATACAGCAGATACAGCAATATGGCTGGTCTACTGACCACAACTAGAAAATTAGAAACATTTTTTTTAAATTGAGACACATTCCTTTTTTCTATATTGAAAATATACACAACCATGGCACTACAAACAAGACAATTCATCAAACAAAATGTGTAGAGCTCATACTTAGTTTCAAAGCAATGACAGATTGCCTTTTCTTTGATACACTGGGGATAAGAACCCTCAAGATTCATCTTTCTGTGTTTTCTGTAAAGTTCGAGTTGCTATATGATGTGCAAATGTTTCTACCTCAAGTGGCACGTTATCTTTGTTTACTTAAAAGGTTGGAGGATTTTCAAATTCTCTCTGTCCGCTAACGGATGGATATCATGTTCATAACACGAGGTTAAAATCTCAATAGTCCTGCTTTCTTTATGGAGCGGAGCCATAGACTTCAACGATAAATCATATCCTTTCCTCTCGCAATGGAGTCAGAGCTGCCGTGAAAACATTTTGTGAACATCCAAGGAGCTAAACGCTGCCCAAAATTGCAGCGCTAGGAATTCCTACATCTCGCCGTCTCAGATTTTCTGTGTGCCCGGTCATGTTAAGGTATGTGTGGTGAACCACACTCTCGGCTGTATGGACTATAATAGCTGACATTGAGTCAGCATTCTGAATTGAATCCTTTCAAATGCATATTCAATACCCTTAAGTCAAGAGTAGTGTGTACCGCCCACCGGCCCTTTACATAGCAACATCCGTAGTGACTGGAATGAACTTCCTGTCGTGGAACTGAACTGATTTCATTTCATTTCTTTGTTCATATCATTCCCCTTGCCTGATAGATTCCACACTACCCAAATAAACAGACCCTAATTGCAGATCGGAGCCATTCTCTGACATGCCCGGAAGCCGCTGGCACGTTGTGTGGCGAGCACTGTGGCGTGCTACTCCAGCATCACAAGCGGGGCGTGATGGCGTCTGTTGAATTCATGAGGGATGTTGTCCATTCCTTTTTAGAATCATTTACATTTTTCTTTTTCAAACATTTTTCGCTCACCACTCTTGGCACTGAGCCTGATGGTGCAGATTTTCATTCTTTGAAGCATATGGTCTGTGACTACTTTGCTCAGGCCTGGAAGAAAACTGGCATCCTGACAGCCTTGACACAAGTTAGTATCGGCTGGGCTAGTAACAGACCTGCCAACCAGCGTGCATTTTGTGTGCCAACCACATAATTCTTGGTCAGAACACGCAGATACGAAATGGCAGCTGAAACCACACACACACACACACACACACACACACACACACACACACACATATCTATATATATATATATATATATAAAAATTGTGATTTAATTTGGGAAAACAATAAATCAATACAAAACAAAACCATACAGTTATTGGGTATTTAAACTACATCCCTCGAATTGGGCAAGACCTTGTGAGCTACGACCTTGTGGTTCTGTACCCCCTCCTCTCCCTCTCCTCTCACTCAACATCCACTGATACAGAGCGCAGCGGTAATTTATTATCCACGAGGCGTAACACCGCATTGTGAGGTAAAATGGGAAGTGGAGGAGTAATAATCAAGAACATAAATGTGACCGTAAGGTTAACATATAAAACGTGAGCACCGATCGAATGGCCGGTCACCAGAATCGGCTGGTTTTTAGCTTGATCTTCCGATCAGTGTCAGATATATTTGATTCTGTGCTGGTCAAATTTACACGCCCTATACTGTACTCGTGTACTGTACTCATAAAAATGCTCTGATACCAACGTAATGTAACGTAGTTGATGCACAAAGAAGGGAGCGAGTCAAAATCAGCAATCTCACTCTCATGGTAACTGAAAATTGCAGCAGTAGTACTTATGTACAGCTGTCCTATCACGTGAGCGTGATCAGATCACGTGTTGTATTTGTCATTGACATACAGCTGATATACCCGATGAAACCAAATGATAAGAAAATGTTATTTCTCCAGTCACGGTCCGATCACGGATATAAACTCTTAACGATCGGAAGACAATGTGAAATATCTTTAATACTGAAGGGTTTATTATGAACACACAAGTGAATGAAAATTGTAATCAGTAGGTCAGACTTTTAAGAAATCAGAAGTCGAAGATGCCAAGAAAATGGCAATCGGTGCATCTCTAGTTGGTAAACATGTTCGATAACTTAAGGAGATGATGCATTTCAAGGGGTATATCCTAATCAGATAAATGAGTGTACATATAGTTAGCCATAGTAGCTGGCATACGTTGTGACGATCCTCGTCATGAGACGGCTACGGTGTGAATAACTGATGAAGTCATTTTGCTGCAGTAACTCAAAAGTCACGGAGACTCCCTGTTACACTATTGTTGTACTCCAAATATTTTCCCACAGTTGGCAGGTCTGTACTAAGTACATGGACAGACATGTTGCCCTTGTGTCGGTGGAGGAGGAGGACAGGCCTGTCCTTTATCGACCCATAACCTGTCCGTAGAGGCAATGGGGAGGGTTGGGCTCTCTCAATTTTTTCACCCTACTCAGGCCTGGGTTCACATCACTCGTCACACGACATTTGTGTCTGACCAGCACCGACCAATTGCTGTTGACGCCGTCCAACAATCTATCCTTGTTCTGTTGTGTGAAGAGTGTCCACGCTAAAGGACCCACAGCACCGCATTCTGGCAGCATCGCTTCACATCTCAATTCTGGTGAACACGCCGCAGAGCTGGAATTTGTGGGTTTGTCAACGAGTAGATAGCAGCTGCGAGGAATTGGCCCGGTGAGAGGGGGAGCAGTGCTGAGCTGCTGTCCAGACATGCCCACTGCCCCCGTGGGCCCTCTTCACTTGAGTGTGGAAAAACACCTAGTGCCCAGTGGACGGGACCTGTCTACATGGAACCATGTTTCTCAAGGTGTTACTCTCTTCGAATCAAATGATGACTGAATAGAGGCAACTGCTCTGCCAAGCAGCCCACTGGGAACTGACCTCTTCTTCAAGGAAGCGTGGTCTCTGCTTGTCAGGAACAGCTTTGACAGGTTATGCCCGAGGTCTGAGCCATCACTGTTACACCCATGATCCTGCATGCAGGGACAGTCTGTCGCGCATTCCCCCATGCTACAGGGCATTTGCCCTTGGTTCAGCTCAATGTGCCATTAGCTTAGAGGCCCCATGCTGGGCCTGGGCCACTGGGCTGGAGCTTCATATACTGTATGTTTTATCAAAATGTGTCGCGCAGGTCGTCAGGGTTGAAGCTTGTGAAGTGAACACAGGATGTGTCCACTGGTCCTAGCGAGCTCAGAGAAGGCGCTTGTGAGGTTTGAACACAGCACTTTTTGGCACATCCGCCTGGGAGGGTTTGGCTGAGCCTGCGTGTCGTTCCACTCAGTGCAGTAATCGCGTCCATCGGGGAGGAGCTGCAATGTGGGACCCTGACCATGAAAAGTTTTGGCACTCTGCTGCTTCCGGTGAGCTGAGGCACCAGTTTCCAACTGGCTACAGTAAGTAGCACCCACCCTTTTAGCTTACACAAATATAAAGATGTGGTTCAGTTCCAGTAGGCTGTAAACAACAACTTGGTGTCAACTTGGTCAATATGTTCAATTAGTGATCCCAACATGAACCCAATGAGCCAAGGACACGTGGAATTGGAATATTCAAGATGTTGTCGTCCAGCTCATGCAGTTGGAGTTTGCATTTACCAATAAGCATCATGAGATCCTAGAAGGTAAATGTTAGTTGGAGATAGTCGTTGTTGGAAGTGCAGCTCGCTTCAAGTTACATGTTTTTGTTGTCGTGTTTCTGGCGACTTACTATGCTAATCTGGGTAAATTGTGAGGGGAAGGACGCCAGAACAGGTAGTTTCACCCCCGGCACCTGAGGTGCTGGCCAATCCTTCTGCCTTCAAATCTGTGTGTTTAATGACTCCAAGCCTACAGTGAGTTGTGTCAACAAAGTTGACTGAAACAGAATCTGCCAGTAAATACAGAGCGGCTCTGTGCTCCGGCACATCACATGGTGTGCTTTGTCAAAAACACATTGTGCTGCGTTATGGGATAGGACACTCTCATATTGAGAGAGTGGAGATGGAATTGACTTCCAATGCAAAGGACAAGTGATTGTTGCATTTTATGCTGTCTGCTTTATTTTTAAAAATGTTTTTTTTTTTTTTATACAATTTTGCCCTCTGCCAACTTTCTGTCATGTACCGTATTTTGCGGACTATAGAGCGCACCTGTATATAAGCCGCATCCGCTCTATTTAAAAAAAAAAGAGATATACAAGCCGCACCGGGCTATAAGCCGCAGATATCTATGTTGAACAATTAGATATTTACTGCATGTACAGAACGATTTTGAACTGTAAATGTACATGTATGTACCTGAACAGATTCTTTCCGAACAGTGCCTTTTAACACGGCAGCAACTTTGCTGATTAAAACGGAACAGAACTAAGAGAAAAAAACCGGCATTTATTTACCTTCATTTCTCCTGTGTTTGAAACCACAAGTCACTTTAATCATCTTCGCTGAAACCCATGAAGTCGTCTTCTTCGTGTCGGAGTTGAACAGCCTCAGAAGCGCTTCGTCACATCTGTCTCCATCACTCTCGCTCTCCGTGTCACTGTCATCCTCCGGTGAAGTTGACTCTGAAGGTGCGCCGCTCTCTTCGCGTAGCAGTCCAGCCTTTCGGAACCCGTTGGTGATGGTGGATTTTTTCACAGCACTCCACGCTGTTAGGGTCCACTGACAGACATCAGAAAAAGATGCTTTTCGCATGCGGCCAGTTTTTGTGAATGACTTCTCACCACTTGTCATCCAAGCCTCCCACTCAACCCGGAGTGCAGCTTTAAATGCCCGATTCACACTGATGTCGATGGCCTCAACTTTAAACTTGCATCATACGAACTTCTTCGTGTGGGTTCCATGATGAAGGGGCGAGGATTTGAAAATAATTACCAGTTGGTAATTTATCGTCCACGTTCTATCTGTTAAAGAAAAAGTAGCGTATTCTTCTTTGCATTGATTTTTCGTCTATCTTATTTTTGATTCTAATTCCGGTTAGAGCGCTCCTAGCGGTGGAAGAAAAATCCACAGAATAGCCGCACCTTTGTATAAGCCGCATGGTTCAAAACCTAGGAAAAAAGTAGCGGCTTATAGTCCGGAAAATACGGTAATTGGTTGTTTGAATATGCACACTGGTGCTTTCTATCCCTCAGCTCGCTTTCTACCCCTTGTTGTCATTACCAGTCATTATCATCAAAGGCAGGTTGGTCAAAATGTGTATTGAAATGGCTTGGTCATACAAGTTAATGCATTTGCATCCCCTCTCTCTTTTGTTTAGGGAGGATGTTCGAAGGCAGTGCGAGAACAATGCTGTCCTCTCTGGATACAGTTGGCTCCTTAAGCGAGGACACTCTATTATGGCCTGGTAGGAGCATTATTGGCATTCATCACAAGAGCCTCGTGTAATGTAAAGAAATGAATGAATGACCGTGTGTGTGTGTGTGTGTGTGTGTGTGTGTGTGTGATGTCTTCAGGCCATGAGTATGCAGAGGACAACTTACTATTTGCTACAGAGGTTGAGCCGCAAAACACCGCCAGGGAAAGCAAATACCAATGGGTGCAACAGCAGCGGAGCCAGAAACTGTGCACGGTGAGAGGCCATCGACCCTCAAGTTTGGCAAACTGTTCCCGAATGAACCCAAGTGATTTATGAAATATGTATTGAAAACAGAATATATAAGGTTTTTCGGGGCACGATGATTCATCTGCGTCAATGCATTAAACCAGCCTCTCAACGTACATAGATGTGAAACAAACTTTAACTTGAGCCTGTGTGCAGGAGTCCTGTCCAATGCAATAACGGTGGAACAATAAAGTTTGCATTTGACGATAACGATTAAAATAAAATCTGGTTAGGTAGGCTGTCAAGTCTGAATATTTAAAGTGGAAGAATCAAACATTCTGTGGCATTCAACGTAAAGTTTAGAGGAAAAAAAAGCTAGAGTGACGAGAAATGAATCCCGCTAAAAAGAATGGTATAAGAAGTATTTGGAAGACATTTTCTATCATTTCCAGTTTAAAAAGAAGGGTTTGAAAACTGTGTTCTCAGAGTCCGTCCACCATCGGTGAAGAGAAGGCGTACAACCCGTTCCTGCGGCTCCACTTGCCCGACCTCCACAAGGCCCTGGGCCTCCAGCAGCTCCCCGACGAGGACTGGACCGAATTCCGGGCCCGGGCCCTGGAGGAGCTGCGCAGGCGCAAAGACCTGTTCAATCGCAGATAGCGGGCCCCGGACGCTCAAAAAACACCAAACGTGTACATAACCGTCGTGTGGCATTCCATTCTCCAGTCCCGTCTTACCAGCAGCCACCACCGGGTTTCTAATTTGGGTTTCTGGACGTCGATTGAAAGGCCACCCCCGGCCAGGAAGTGCAGTTGAAAAAACATCAAATACTTGGAGGCGGCCTTTAGAGTTGGATGTTTTGCTGTGTCGCCTGTGTACAAATAGGTTTCGCTGAGAATATAAGGTACTGTAATGCATTACGTGCAATATCAAGTGTCAGCATTTTATTTCGGTTCACCGATTTTTTTTTTTAATTTTTTTTTTTTTGTTTTTTAGTTTTAAGTGATTTGCATTTGTGAGATCTTCGATGGGGATGTGAAAACACCTTGTTTCTTCTCCCATTTGCTTGCTGGAATTTTGATACAAAATCGTTGGAGTTCACAGAATTGAACACTGACTGAGAATCCGCTTAGAATGTGTCGGTAGCAGCACAGTTTAGTCAGTTTATCTTTAATCTTAGATCACGGTACAGCTGATGCTCACCCTTTTATTCCAATAACACGCCCACTTTTCTGTGCCATTTACCTTATTCAGAGGGTTTACTAGAATTAGACCTGTTTTCAGCACAAGTGAAGCCACAGATTCATGTTCCATGATGTTACTTTACATTTATATTTCTTGGGAGGTCTTGAATAGCACTGCACGAGGAGGAGAATGTACGACTGAATGATCTTGAAGGGACAAATACAATTTTTTTTATTTATTTTCTTTCCAGCTGCTATGTTGTGTTTTTCCCGTTTTATTACCATAATGTGATGGGTACGTTGTAAAACACTTGCATTAGTCTACAAAAATAATCATAGGTTAGTTGTGTGGTGTTTTGCCTGATGCTTTTGAAAAGGATTTATAAAGATGTTTTATTGAATGATTTCCGAAGCCTTTTTGGCAACTGTTTTGACCTTTTTGGGTCTAGAATTGATGTGTAAATATTACACAATGAAATCCAAATTGTATTCCCTATAGAATATTTTTTTTAAATATTCTAGTTTTGGTTTAAACTTCCTGAACCTAAGGTTTGGATCATTTTTTTTTTCCCCACATTTGATTGATATTGAAGAACAATCAATTTTAAAATAATATATATATATATATTTTTTCTTTATTCTTTATAAGTGGTTGGAATTAACAATAATTGCAATTTACAAAGGGTCAAGCACATAAACATAATATTTTAAGGCAAATGACATGAGTAGTTGGCCTATGCTGTCTCCCCATTCATGGACGGAGCCTGTGGAAGATATACATTTAATATTGAATTAATATGCAATTAGTTAAAAACCGTGAAACAAAACCTTATTCAATTCAAATAGGGTTCATTTAGTGACGTCCATTATTTATTGGGTCTCTTTGGATACAATTGTTCAGTAGCGACATCTACTGAACAAAGCAAATGACCACCTCCCCATGCAAGTGAAGAAAACAGATAATAAATAAACACAATGTACAATTATTGGTTCCTATACCTGCGACTATTTTGTACCGAACCACAGAGTGCAAAGTATTCCGCCCATTTGTTAGTACGAACCATTGTACTGTATGTAAACAATAGGCTTCAGGAAGATCGGTACGCAAGTACGGACATTCGTAACCCGGGGACTCTCTGTATATCAAAGTATGAAAATGATTCACAAATCAAAATCACAATTTTATTTGAGTTTACAGTTCAGGTTAATTATACTGTATGTGCATTCACTGTATATTTCTCATAAAATAAATATACTAAGGAGACAGTAATGATCCCAAAAAATTATATATACATATAAGTATAAAAACTTCACAAAAAAACAATTGATAAATATAATCAAAGTTAAATTTTACACGATACATACAGAAAATTGTAAGTGGCAGCCACATAATTATAAAAAATACATAAGAATGAGTCAATGATCTCTTAGAAAGTATGTATCAAAGTATACAAACTTTACAAAGGTAAAGTATGTACAAAGGTAGTTAGTAGATTCTAGGTAGTAAAGGGCAATAAAAGGCAATATACTTCAATTATTGTTATAACCAATATTATTAATAGGAAGGTTACCAGGATTGTTATCATTATTATAACAACTGATTACCGGTGACCTCCAAAAAAAGGGGAAAGATCCAACGTGCTGTGGAAGGCTTTGTCCCAGTCTTTCTCTCCAGACTGTCTTTCATCACTGCCAGGACCAAAACAGTCGTAAATATACAGTCAGAACAGCAGGGCTGGGTGTCCAGACGTCCAATCGAGGCCTGTACCCGGGTGAAGGTTATCGGAGCCAAAGGTAAAGCTGTGAGTCAGCCAGGGGTGGAACAGTAGCTCCTTCAAGGATGGACGTTTCTTCAGGGCGTTTGGCCAGGCACCTCCGCAGCAAGTCCTGGCAATCTGGAGAGAAAGAGCTTGAAGGTTAAACTTTAAACCACTTCATTCATCTCATTCATTTTGTGTCCGAGTGCGGAAAAACACATCCTGGTTTGGTCCACAAAATGCTGTTGTACTCACTGTATGAATGTAAAAAGTCGAATCTGAATTGAAAAATACTTGGTACCAACTGTATAACGCTGTAATAAACATTGGAGGTGTTTGTGTCTGATGGTGTGTTTATGGGTGTGTGCCTGTTCTCCCGCCATCTCCTTCATCTCCGCTACAGCCGCCACACTGCGAAGGCATCCGCCCTGTAGCACCTGTGCTGGAACCACTCTGGAGGTAGGTAAGAGATGGTGTCTGGAAGACACCACGACAGAGAAAGAGATCAATAAATAAGACAAGATGATGTTAAACATTGGAAGTAAACATGTTATTCCCAGACACGGTCCAACCCGGGAAATAATGAGCAAAAAAGGCAAGTGAGCAAAAAGCAGCTCCAGCACCTCGTATTGGCGCTCAAAATAAAAACAAGTCTCAGTTTTGTCTTACCTTTCTCTCTCACTGTAACCTACCTAACATCTATATCTGTCTGTCTGTCTGTCTATCTATCTATCTATCTATCTATCTATCTATCTATCTATCTATCTATCTATCTATCTATCTATCTATCTATCTATCTGTCTATCTGTCTGTCTGTCTGTCTGTCTGTCTGTCTGTCTGTCTGCTGACCTTCGCTCAAAGCTCTCAGGCCGTCCTGGGAGCAGGAGCAGCAGTGTTCTGCTCGGTCTGGATGACTCCCGCTAGAGGACAAGCGGTCGTCCCGGGATCCGTCTCCGTGGGAGGAGGAAAGCATCGACCTCTCCAACCCTTCACCGCCCCCAGCTCCAACCTCTCCTCCTCCTCCTCTGCTCGGGTGGTGTTTAACTGGGGAAAGGGCATCAAACATCCCAATAGAAATGTCATGATTTAATCAGAGTTGGAGTCATTTCCAAAACGAAACAACAGAACACTGATCCAATATTATTAGCGTGAGCGTCATTCAAAACAAGACCAAACAAAGCAGCGTCGTACAATCTGCGGAGGGCGGTAAAGGAGGCTAAACGAATGTACAGAGAGACTGTGGAGCTACAGATGGAGCAACGGGACACCAGACACCTGTGACAGGGACTGTGGACTATAAAGAATAAGAGCAGCCCCTCCCCAGCAAAGAGTGTGGACGCCTCCCTAGCCAACGAACTGAACTCCTTTAATGCGCGGTTTGAGTCTGGCAACAGCACCGCTAGCTCACCAGCTAATTGGAGTTACACCGCTGGGGATGAGCGCGCACTCTCAGTGTCTGAGCATGACGTCAGGAGGACTCTGATGCAGGTGAACACCAGGAAAGCTGCGGGCCCAGATGGCATATCTGGGCGAGTACTGAAGACCTGTGCTAACCAGCTAGCCCCGGTGCTCACTACAATATTCAACATCTCCCTGGCTGAGTCAGTGGTTCCGTCCTGTTTCAAGAGGTCCACTGTCGTTCCTGTCCCGAAGATCGCCTCTCCTGCCTGCCTGAATGACTACCACCTCCCTCCCCCACACCTTGGACCTGTTGCAGTTTGCGTACCGGCAGAACAGATCCACGGACGATGTGGTCTCCCAGGTACTGCACTCCACGCTCATGCACCTGGATGGCCGGAAGGGGGCCTATGTGAGATTGCTGTTATTCGATTATAGTTCAGCTTTCAATACCATGATCCCCACCAGACTCGCTGCCAAGCTGAAGGAGCTAGGACTGAGCCCTCCGCTGTGTGCCTGGATCCTGGACTTCCTCACAGCCAGGCCCCAGATGGTCAGGGTGGGGAAGCGCACGTCCAGCACCCTCACCCTGAACACAGGAGCCCCCTTCCCCCTCAGCCCCCTACTGTACTCCCTGTACACACGACTGTGTGGCCAGGTCCAGGTCCAGGTTACTGTATTGCTGTGTCATAGTGTTGTATACTGTACTGTATATCTCCACTACCACTACCTCACTTTATTAGAATGCCACTTTAATGCACATATCTGTATATACATAATAGCCTGTCCCATATACATACGTCTATTACCTTTATTTCAATTTTGTACCCCCACTCTGCATCACATTTGAGTTTTTACTTTATTTTATTCTATATTATTTGGCTTACTTACTGCATTGTTTTAGGAATCAGTTAGAGTAGAAGTAGAAGTAGAAATTTTCAGGTCGCTATTGTGTTCAGTCTCGAACATATTGTGTATAATCACCGGGTGTGTTGCACTGACATTTCACTGCATATATGTATGAAGGTATGTATATGTATGTGACGAATAAACCTCTTGAATCTTGAACCTCAGGCTAGTTCAGTGGCGGCCCGCTTGCGGTTACAGCACCGTTAAGGATTTAAACTCAAGACTCCAGGAACATGACCACTTTTAATGACCACTTTTAATGACCACTATGGTTTGACAGCCAAAGCACAATCCACAGCACAATCTGTCTCTCGTATTGTCAACTCCGTTGTCATGGTAACGATTACAACTTTTAATTGATGCACACAGAGTAGCCAATCACTGAAGGAGCTCTATAACTCGCCCCTCAGTGATCAGCTCATACAAATAAATCAAACTGATAAAAACTAAAATATATTTATGTATCACTGATAACAATTGTTATTATATTCAAATAAACAATGTTGAATACCGCACTAGGCATCAAACTATTATGAAAGAACAAATAAACTAAATGTGACCCACATGAGCATAAGATGGCGTTCTTGTTTTACCATAAATACATATAATATTTATATTGATAATAAATGTATATGTACAGTATTTATGGAGTAATAATACATCTATTTAAAAAAAATAATTAATATTTATTCATCGTGACTTTATTATATTTGCAGTGATTTGCTTTGAATACGTTTGTCTGTGTGCAGGGGGGTGAACAACGCACCATATTCTACCCATTAAAATGATTTTTTTATTATTTTATTTTAAATTCAGAACTGATGTAAAATGATGCAATTTTTTGCTTATAATGATGGGTCATCACACCCCCTTTTATTTTCACTTTCCATGTCACAATACTGTATAGGGTCATGTTATTTAGTCTCATAGTAACTTTGTTGAAATGTCAAACTTGTGTCACAAAGCAATGTTCAACTTTTACACCTTTTGTGACATCTAGCGGTGGAGGTCGCCACACAGACCAGTCGGCCCCCAGAGATCACTCTCTTCTTTTTCTCGCTCCCCCCTTTCTCTTTCTCTTTCCTCTTATCTCATCTTAGAGTCTGAAAAATATCAATAAAACATTAAAATGTCCCGGTTTTCATCCACTACCACATTGTCCCGGTTGTCACGACAATTAAAATTATGAAAAAAATATATATATTAGCTTTATTATACTTGAAAATGCTGCGTTCAGCACACACTGCGAGAGTTGTGGTCGCGCACGGTGGAAATGCAGATATGAAAAATAATATTAAGACGGCCAAACATAAGTGATAATAACAAATATAGCCGCAGGCAGCAATACACACGTAGCGTACAAAATACAGCAAGCCCTAACTGATATCTGCTGGGTCCAGGCTGCAAGACTCATGTCACCTATGACTCTTCCCAGAACAAGCCGGGGGGCCCTGTGTGACGGTAGCTTCCTCTATTCCTGTCTTTATAAGTCATAGAAAAAGAATGGTGAATCTGCTAAGATACAGGAAGCACCCAACCCATTCAGCAAATTGAACACATTTTGCATCCATTCCTCGTCAGCCACAGCATGTCCCAAAAAAATTAGGCAGTTAATGCTTTTAACACACTAAATCTAGCTATATTAAATGTTAGGTCTTTGGCTGGAAAAAACATTTTGAATTAATTGTTTCATTATCAAGCACAACCTTGATGTTATGTTTATAACTGAAACTTGGTTAGACCAAGATTCCTAAAGGTTCCTAAACATTTATAGGCCACCTAAATACTGTGCGAACTATTTTGATAACCTCGCGAAACTGCTGTCTATAATCTGTATTGACTTTGATTGTGTAGTTATTGTTGGTGATTTTAACAATCATGTTGACAACCCCCAGGACAAAGGGACCAAAGAGCTGTGTTGTGTTCTTGAACTATGAACTATGAACTGACTCAGCATGTGACGGAGCCCATACACAAAAAGGGCCACACTCTTGACTTAATCATCTTCAAGGGTCTGAACATTTCTAAGGCGGTGGTGACTGATGTTGCTCTCTCTGATCACTCCCGTGTTTTCTTTGAGCGCTATCTCTGTGCACACAAATGTTCAAACGGAGGTCATCACAGAGCGGTATATCCCTGAAAACACCGGTGAAATATTTATTCAGGCTTTCTCTTCCACGCCTGCCCTCTCGTGGGTCTCAGTCAATGAGCTTGTAAATCATTTTAATTCTTGAATTACAAATGTTATTGACGCCATTGCACCCACTAAGGCAGGGGTGCCCACACTCTTTCGGCTTGCGAGCTACTACTAAAATGACCAGGTCAAAATGATCTACCTGCATTAAAAAATGCTAAATATAGTTATTTATATATATATACTGAGTATACTTTATATATACAATAAATGCTGGCGTACCTTGCATCACTGCATGAGCCCTTACGGCCCAATACAATTAAATACATTTATGGTCACTCCCTTACTCTGATGGCTTGCACTGAATGGAGTCGGCTGGGGTTGCATAACCCGGACAGTAGCTGCTTCCAAATGATCATCCCTCATGGTGGAACGGTATTTGGACTTAATAATCTTCATGTGGGAAAAGGCTGACTCGCATAATTAAGTAGAATGTAATGCAGTCAAGGAGGTAGCACATATCCTCATGTTTGGGTACTTTTCCTCTGTGAGTAAGTTCCAAAACATGAGCCAAATGTCAGCCTGTAGTGTCAGCATCTCATCCTCCACTGCAGACGAGTTCAGGTGAAATTGTTGCAATTTTTGATGCGAGTGAATCAACCTCAAAATCTTCCCTAAATGGGCAGCACATAAGTGTAGCGATTGGCTCGAGTACGTTTTCAATCTGCTCTGTGTTGTGCCCTCTGTCAAGTTGCGCACACGCCTTCCCTTGGGTCTCCAGCTCTGATGCAAGGTTTTTGAATGTTCCCCAAATCATGGCGCTGCAGCTTTGAGGACAGAAGTTGCATTTTTTTGTTTGAAAGCATTAACTGAACTGATCACGTTGACCACGTTTTTTTTATTTTCATTGCAGCTCTAAATTGAGCTCATTCAACATGTTGGTCAGATCGGTTAAAAAAAATATATATATTTCTTTTGAATGGCGCGCGATCTACCCGCACTACCTCTGCGATCTACATATTGGGCACCCCTGCACTAAGGTGAAGGTGGTCTCTGGTAAGGAAAGATCTCCATGGAGAAGTGCCAGGCTGGTAAGAATAGAAAAAAGAGTGTCGAAAAGCTGACAAAAAACGAACGTTCACGTTCATTATGACATCTATAAAGAGAGACTTTGCATTTATAATTTATAATGCGCTCCTTCTTCTCTGACATCATCGCCAAACACAATAATAATGCACAGGCCTTGTTCGCTACTGTCGACAGGCTCACAAACCCTCCTGTGTCAGTAGCCTCTGAACTTCTATCCACCAGGGCCTGCAATGAATTAGCCTCCTTCTTCACCGACAAAATTCTGAAAATTAGACATACAGTCAGTACCGCCATATCAGGTACAGAATATGTGCTGTCCTTGTGTCCACTTAAAGTCAATTCAAATACCATGACGCAATTTGATCCGATCACCCATAGAAACTTGGAGGACATTGTACAACATCGGAAATCCTCCTCCTGCTGCATTCAAGTCTGCCAACAGGCTTTTTCAAAAATGTTTCAAATTGCATGGCCTCAAATCTTCTACAAATTGTCAACACGTCTCTTTTCTCAGGTTTCTTCCCACAGGCCCCGAAAACAGCCGTCATCAAGCGCTTTTAAAAAAGAACAATCTAGACACCTCACTATCGAACAATTACACCGCACTCCAATTATTATGCAAATTATATTTTTCTCAGATTTTCCTAAATAGTCGATGCAAATGACAGTCAGTATCATTTTCAAGTCATCAACCGTCAGGGTATAATTTGAATGTTATTGAACAAACCTCCCAATGATAACAGTATTTGTTTCAAAAATAAAAAACTCAAAATGCACAGTTCCAAATTATTATGCACAACAGAGTTTCAAAACATTTTATAGGTTGTAAAGAACTGAAAATGGTCATTTGTTGAATGTGCAGCATTAGGAGGTCATATTTACTGAAATCAAAAGCTATTTCCTCAAAAACATCCTAACAGGCCAAGTTACATGTTAACATAGATGATATCACCTACACAATTCTTGCATCCATTGAACTTGTGAGTTTTTGGAGAGTTTCTGCTTGAACTTCTTTGCAGGATGTCAGAGTAGCCTCCCAGAGCTGCTGTTTTGATGCAAACCGCCTCCCACCCTCATAGATCTTTTGCTTGAGGACGCTCCAAGGGTTCTCAGTAGGGTTGAGGTCAGGGGAGGATGGGGCCACACCATGAGTTTCTCTCCTTTTATGCCCATAGCAACCAATGACACAGAGGTATTCTTTGCAGCATGAGATGGTGCATTGTCGTGCATGAAGATGATTTTGCTACAGAAGGCACGGTTCTTCTTTTTGTACCATGAAAGAAAGTGGTCAGTCAGAAACTCTTTATACTTTGCCGAGGTCAATTTCACACTTTCAGGGACCCTAAAGGGGCCTACCAGCTCTCTCCCCATGATTCCTTCATGTATTTCTGGGCCCACTGCAACCGTTTCTGCTAGTGAGCATTGCTTAGGGGTGGCCCAATAGTAGGTTTATGCACAACTGCAAGCCTCTGGAGGATCCTACACCTTGAGCTTCGCAGGGCTCCAGAGGCACCAGCAGCTTCAAATACCTGTTTGCTGCTTTGTAATGGCATTTTAGCAGCTGCTCTCTAAATCCCATGACCCGTCTGTGCTCTGAATCAGCCACAAATCTCTTCACAGTACGATGATCACGCTTAGGTTTTCGTGAAATATCTAATGTTTTTCATACCTTATCCAAGGCATTGCACTATTTGAAGCTTTTCGGCAGCAGAGATCCTTTTTCTTTCCCATATTGCTTGAAACCTGTGGCCTGCTTAATAATCCGGAAAGTCCTTCTTAAGTAGTTTTCCTTTAATTTGGCTCACCTGGCAAACTAATTATCACAGGTGTCTGAGATTGATTTCACTGATCCAAAGAGCCCTGAGACACAACACCATGCATGAGTTTAATTGAAAAACAAAAAAAAAATTAATGTTTACGACACTTAAATCCAATTTGCATAATAATTTGGAACGCGGTGTATAGGCCCATATCAAACCTCCTGTTTTAAAGGAAAATCTTGAAAAAGCTGTTTTTCAACAGCTGAACAATTTCTTGGCATTCTTGGCACACAAACTGTTTTGATGTCTTCCAGTGAAGATTTGGACCACACCACAGCACTGAAACTGCTTTTGTTAAGGTCTTCAATGACATCCATCTGAACTAAGATGGTGGCAGAATTTAAATCGTAGTATTACTGGATCTCAGTGCTGCATTTGACACCTTGACCACAACATATTATTCGACCGACTGGAAAACTGGGTGGACTTTCTGTCACAGTACTAAACTGGTTTAAATCCTACTTAAAGGACAGAGACTACTTGGTGTCTATAGGTAATTACACATCTGAAATGACAAAAATGACATGAATGAAGAAGAATCTTTAATTGTCACAAAGCACACCACACTACAACACATGCACACACACACGCACACACATGCTTTGGATGGTGGCTGGTGAAATGAGGCCTCTGCATTTAACCCATCCTGGCTTGTCCTTCCTCCGGGGGCACAGCCAGGAGCAGTGGGCAGCATACGTGGACGCGCCCGGGGACCTGGTGATGAGTGTCCATCGCTGGTCAGATGATGATGATGTGTGCATGTTTTTGGGTGGGGGTCCTTACTGATGTTAGGTGGAGGCAACCCCATGTGAGCACGGGGAGAACATGCAAACTCCACACAGAAAGGCTCCTATTTGGGAGATAACCTGCACGGTGCCAACAGCGCCCCAGGCGGGTATCGACCCCGGGACCTTCTTGATATGAGGAGTTCCCCAAGGCTCCACTCCGGGGCTTCTTCTGTTTATCATCGACATGCTCCCACTGGCTCAGATTATTGAAAACAACATTTTACTATAATTACGCAGATGACACACAAATGTACATAAACCATATCACCAGGGGACTATGATCCAATACAATCACTGAGCAAGTGCTTGAATGGGTAATGTTTAAAAGCACAAACCATGGACTCTGACCTAATTTTCAACAGTCAGCCTACTATCACTATACTGTCTCCCTAAACGATGGATCAGACAGCAGCAGTTGATTCAGAACGCTGCTGCTCGAGTCCTCACTAAGACCAAGAAAGTGGATCATATCACCGCAGTTCTCAGATCTTTACACTGGCTTCCTGTCTGTCAAAGAAGTGATTTCAAAATACTACTGTCGGTTTATAAAGCACAGAATGGTTTCGGGTCAAAAATACATTTCTAACCATCGCTACGTTATGAACCATCCAGACATCTCAGGTCGTCTGGGACAGGTCTGCTTTCTGTCCCCAGAGTCAAAACTGAACATTGAGAAGCAGCGTTCAGTTTTCATGCACCACATATCTGGAACAAACCCCCGGAAAACTGCAGGTCTGCTGCAACTCTCACCTCCTTTAAATCGAGGCTGAAGACTTTTGTTTGCCGCTGCCTTTTACGAAACCAAATATCAAGTTCTTGCACTGCACTGTCACTTTGACTTGATTTTATGCATTTGATTTCTTAACTTTATGTTCCTTTTACAATGTGTTTATTTTGCCCTACACATTCTGTGTATTCATTTTTTTTTACTTTATTTATTCTATGCCCTTTAATAATGTGGTTCCAGGCACTTTGTCTTAATGCTTTTTATGCAAAGCACTTTGAATTGCCTTGTTTCTGAAATGTGTGATACAAATAATTGCCTTGCCTCTGGAGCTGCAAGCGAACTCCATGTGTGAGGACACAAACACGGAATTTGTTTTTGACTCCTACAGTGTGCGTGTTATGACTGGCTCAAATGCCACAAAGTAAAGAGGTACACAGCACCGGATTAGATGGAACAAAATTATTTTATATTTACAAAAAGGACAAAAGAATAAAATATCAAACTAAACTCCCTGCCGGCGTTAAGCTGGTAAGACGAAACACACGCACGCACGCACGCACACACACACGCACACACACACACACAGTTTGCAACAAAGCAGACTGATGCAGTCTATACTACGCCACAACCTGCACGTAACACAACAACTTGGATGATGATGTCACAAAGCACCCGCGCCACAAACTCATCTCGCTTCCCCATCCGACCTGAAGTTTTAGAACGTTGGCGTATCAGCGTGTGGCAGTTTCCGCCTACCACGCGTCACCCAAGTGGCGTGTTCAGGGACCTCCGGCTCAGATACACGGAAGAGGAGGTTGAGGACACCAGTTTATTGTTGGGAGAGGGCTAGTTGGAAAAAGCCCAGGAGGAGAGAAGAGATGGGTCATGAGACGGCCTCCTTTCCTGAGTGTGTGTGGGGATGGGGTTTTTTACCTGTTGCTCGTTAGACCAACCAGCAAGCAACAGGTATGCAGCCACTCTGGTCCTGGGTCCCAAACTATCTTGATCCAGGTCAGGTGTGGCTGCTCAAACCGCACCATCCCCACAACACACAGCGATGTGCGAACGTTCTGCTACTTCCGGAAAAATTGTATTGGATTTTCATTAATTCCTGCTCCAAATGTAGACCATTATGGATTAAACCGAAACCACAAGATGTTTAGATGTCCCGGCTCTAACGAGACCTCAACCGCCGCTGTGGGTCCAGCGGTTATCGTGGGCCAGACACTTTTAGCCTGAAAAATGCCAAGGAGAATAATGGTCATAAATATAGCTGCAGGACGCAATACAAAATAAAATAAAATGAAATAAGACTCAAAAAGGTAATACAGAGTGGGGGTACAAAATAGAAATAAAGGGAATAGAGCAGGGGTGTCCAAACTACGGCCCGCGGGGCCAACTGTGGCCCGTGGTTCATTTTTAACTGGCCCGCAGCAAATTCTAAAAATATAATGGAATATGGCCCAGACATGAAGTTGGTACTTGACTGTTTTGTACTTCTTAGTTGTGACACTAGGTGGTTCTACTGTATCGAACAAGGCAGCTTCTCCCCAAAACAAGAGCGATCAAAGAACGAGAATTTGACAAGGTCAGCATGTCCAGAAGCACAGTTGTGCGGTGAACTGAAGACTTGTCAGCTAACTTAAAACATCAAGTGTCAGGTAAAGCTTGTGCTTTTGATTTTCACTCGATTGCATGTGATGAGAGCACAGAGGCCACGGTCACCGCACAGCTGTTCATTTTTTTTTTTTTGCAGGGAGTTGACGAAAACTTTTGAATTGCGGAGGGAGCTGCTTCATCTTAGGAGTCTTAAAGGACACAGCAACGGGTCGGGACATTTTTGAAGCCGTGTCTTTGAGACACAACTACGCAACTTCACTGTTGCCCATCTCTGTGCTGTTCTTTGCATCTCAACCGCCAAACTTAACTGACCTGCCAGCCATCCTTCAGTCCAGAGTGCAGCATCACTGCTCCCACTGAGTGCAACACTGTTCCCATTATAGATGAGTTAAAAATATATTGTATATGTGTTAATAAGCCCAATTACTTAATAAATCCAGTCAATTAAAGTTGATAGCATTTTCTATCAAATGTTAGTTGATGTGTTAACAAGCCCAATAACTTATTTGCATAAAAAGCTTGAAATATACCAATCCCCTTTTCCCCCTTACCCCCCCCCCCCCCTTCATACAGAGCTGTGAAGTGGGATCAGCGTCCTGACTGAGAAGCAATCGGAGGCAGCTGTTTTGAGAATGTGCTGCCAACCATTTTTGTAACTAAATAAGTGAAAACTCATTAATGGAAAGCTGTGATGTAGGCAGTTTTTTTTTCTTGAAGCATATTCAATTATCAAGCATTATTTACATACATTTGATTGGTTTTGCTAACTTTGATACACTAGAAGTGGGGCGATATAGTCTAGTGAGTGGCCCAGCCCTTCGCATATATTTCTGTATGTGGCCCTCAGTGAAATAAGTTTGGACACCCCTGGAATAGAGTTATGTTTATGGGGATAGGCTATTTCTTTATACAGATATGTGTAGTAAAGTGCATGTGAATAAAGTGAGTATGGAGATATACAGTACAGTATACAACAGTATGACACAGCAATACAGTAACACTGAACAGAACAGAAATACAGCGCAGTATGCAGTAACCTAGTATAGTGATACAGTATGCAGTACAGTATGCTACATACAGTACAGTAAGGCAGTGGGGCCTATGTGTGTGTCTCAGTGAGGACCCCTGGTGAGGTCAGCATTGACAGTTCTTATGGCTTGCAGGAAAAAACTCCGTCTCAGTCTCTCTGTTCTCGCTGCGTGACTGCGGAGGCGCTTGCCTGACCGCAGCAGCTGAAACAGTCCGTTGTTGGGGTGATGAGGATCCTTCATGATCCTACGGGCTCTGCTACTACACCTCCTGGTGTTTAAGTCCTGCAGGGAGGGGAGGGTAGTTCCTGTGGTACGTTCAGCTGAACGCACCACCCCCTGCAGGGCCCCGCCTGTCCTGAGCAGTACAGCTCCCAAACCAGGCAGTGATGTTGCCTGTCAGGATGCTCTCCACTGAGTAGAAAATAGAATAAAGTAGGAGTAGAAAGTAATTCCTGTACAATATCAACTGATTGTAAACATGTGTCCATAAACATACCATATTGTTGTTTATCACTTTGTTTCATCAGTATTTTCATGTTCTGAACTTAAATCTTCATTTTAAATATTATCAATGCACATAGATTCATTATTGTTGTTTGTGTTTTTTGGATCTTCTTCAGTTTTGGAAAGAGGATTATTCCATTCATTGTTAAATTCCATATCCTTCAACCATTTGTTATGCATTTTCAAATACGCCAATGCTCTTTTTATTTTATCTGTAATAACATATTGATATTTAGAATGGCCTTTGTAGGTTAACTTTCTTTTTAATTTGACACAAATCATGAGGTCATTATCATCACATCTTGGAAGTACATTTGTTAGATTAGTGATATTTGAAGGTATGCATGTGACTGGTCCATGAACACCATTTTGTCAATGGCAATACTAGCTTTTTGTAAAACAATTTTTTCCCCAAAGAATCGCCACCTTACCGCAGCGGAGGGGTTTGTGTGTCCCTGTGACCCTGGGAGCTGTGTTGTCGGGGGCATTAGCCCCTGGTAGGGTCTCCCAATGCAGAGTGGTCCCAGGGGGAAAAAAAATGTGCATTTGTATAAATAGATTTCTGTTATTCAATAAATTGAGATTTAAGCATTTTTTAATTCGCTTTTTTTAATATATTCTTAATTTGGACATTTAATGACTTGATGTTGAAAAAGTAGTTGATGGCAACTAACGTAAATATTTCTTTTTTTTTTTGTTTTCATTATTGTATTTTGCTTATGAATAGTATTATTGTTTTTCCTTTGTTTTTTCTTCCAGTATTGTTCATTATATATATTTTTGTCTTTTATATATTTTAGTCCTTTTTTCTTGTAATTCTGTTCAGCTTTGTAGTTTACAACATTGTCATGTCTTATAGGTGTTTTTACTTTTTTAGTATTACATTTTCCTTCTTTTTGTTTTATATATTTTCTTTGTATTTCATATCTATGGTATTAAGCAAATTGATGAAGTCTATCATTTTCTCTGTATTTTTATTTTCTCTAACGTGTCGGAGGTGTTGGAAGTTCTGTCACGGAATGGTCTTTGTCGTTTTCATTTTGACTTTATTTATTGCAGATATAACCACAATCTTCTGAATTTGGATATTTAACACAAATAAACCTCTTGAATCTTAAATCTTGATGCAACAACTTCATAATTACTTGTTGATACATTTTAGGTTAACTTCTGTCTCTATGTGAAATTGTGGTTTTGATATACAATATTTTAACCATTTGTTATGACTATATCGAATATATGTACAGCTAGTACATCTACTGCCGCTTGTATTTCAACTTGAGTCGGGCAAATTCCAACATTTTTCATTTGTGATGATTGTAAATACTTTTCAATAGATAAGTAGTTATGTCTTAAGGAATTACTGTACAAGTTGGAGCTATCTTTCATGTGTTTGATGACCATAAGTTTTTTTGTTTTTTTTTCTGTGATTTCCTTCATTTTCACTGATTGCAAATGATAATGCCTCAAAGAAGAAATTATATCATGGGCCACAATCTCTTTTGTTTCACAAGGCTTACTCAGTCGCATAGCTTTTATGTGTAATGACGCTCCCATTTGAATGACAGATGTTGCGTTTTAAACAAAGTTGACTTTGTTGATATATTGTCAAAGGAAGGAATTGAAAGTTTGTGCTGTTTTTTTTTCTAAGGCAGGAAAAAGCTTCAAAATTCACGAGTGGGGGTATTCACTGGCGCACTTTATGTGGAGTTCGGCCTTTGGCGTAAGAGGGACCTGCAAGTGAGCAGCGCCCCGGGTCACAGTGTGTACGGCGTCCAGGCTCCTTGTTTGGGCGAAATTCCATCCTCCCCGGTGTCGTCACCTGCATGGTTATTCAAGACGAATAATTAGGTGCTCGTCTTATGAACACAGCCTTCGTTTAAAAGTCAGCAAATTCCAGCAGTGACGTGATCCGGATGGCTCTGGCATTGCCCTCGTGCACGCGTCAGATCACGTCGGCTGCGTCGTGACGTCCCATCAGCGCAGGGACACGAGGCAGGAGGACTGATGCTGCGTTCCCACCCATTTCGAGTAGAAATCCAGCTCGGAGTTTCGGGGCAGCTCTCGTCGGAACAAGTGAAGCGAGACAACAGGTCCGACGCAGGAGCCGCATGGCCTTCACGGTGAACCGTTAAGCACCGCATGTTTTGTTTTTTTTTTACGTTACGTTAACATGCGTTTTGTAGCTTGAAGATGAATAAGCCAAACAAACATGGAAGTTCACGCCCCCCCAACATGATCAATGGACGGCCTCTTCGGAAGGAGACGTGGGGACCACCGACTCGGAATTTCAGAATTCCGAGTTTCCGAGGAACGCCGCAACAGGCACGTAACGCCGACTTGCGGAGCCGTTGTTAGGCAACCGTAGACGCGCCACTCCCACGGAAGTGGCGCGTCTGGGACGAGGAAACATGGCGCGCAGACCGCCGCTCACCCCCCCGTTATTGACGTTTTCAACGCAGCCTTCCTTCAAATACGCTCTCTCTGCGTTCATAGTTTGTGTGGCTGTAGCTGGCGTGAGGACCAATGACATGTTTAGTGCCGGCCACACGGCCACAGCACCGGTCGCTGCAGCCCGGGACATTCGGTAAGTTGCTAACCGAGCTGGCGGAATGTAGTGTTTACACAGAGTCCACTTTGACATTTCAGCACGATGAGACAGGATGATGAGCTCAAAGTGCACTCCATCTGCAATCGATAACAAAAAAAAAAAGTAATGTTCAGTGCACTAGGCACAGCAGGAAGCTGAATGCCACAGTTAAATGTCTAAAAGGTAGACTATTCAATCTAATTTCTATTCTATTTGTACAACATTTTTTCAGATTTCTATTTTTTGGTTGATTGATTAATAAATGAATTAATACATTTATTTATTTATTTATTTTTATTTTATTGAATTGAATACAATAGATCTCCATAAGGTCTTGATCCTACCCATTTGTATTGGTCTTCTTCACTGACGGATAGAGCATTCATTAAATAGTGAATGCTGTATGTTCTGAGACAACAATCTGTGTGGCAAGGTAACAGAATTGGTGGTTGAAATTGTGGTAATTGCCATGTGAATAATTGCAATTAACAATTGTCCCTTTTGTTCATTTTATGCCATTTTATATAATTGAAAACCCGTGATATTCCCCCTGGTTTTGTTATCCAAATCGCAACGTAATAAAACACTTATAGAATCGCTTTTACAACAGATTATGCCAAGGAAATGTACATTTCATCCAGCATGCTTGGAAATATACACCTATAATAATAGATGGCAATAAAATTATATATACGTATATAAAATACCAAAATATAATAGATATACAAATATAAATAATAGACAATGAGACTATTATAATAATTATTATAATATTTTAATTAATCAAGATCACATGGAAAATGGATTGTATCTGTCCTTAAATTTCATTTTGTAACCCCAGAATCAACCCTGGCTCCTAAATAGCAACAGGATAGGTCAAATTCACAAGACAAATATCCCCCCAGGATCATTCCTTTTCCTCTTGTCACTCCCGATCATTGTTATGTAACGAAGGTGGCGGCTCAACAGTTTACACAGTGAAGTAACTTTTCCGCGTACCCAGGTATCTGTTGTACGATGTGAACCCCCCGGAGGGTTTCAACCTGCGGAGGGATGTCTACATCCGCATGGCGTCCCTGGCCAAGAATCTGAGGAAGGACGGCGATGACTGGGTCCTGGTGCTGCCCCCCTGGGGACGCCTCTACCACTGGCAGAGCCCGGACATCCACCAGGTGCGCATCCCCTGGGGAGAGTTCTTCAGCCTCACCAGCCTGCAGGCCAACGTGCCAGTCATGGAATATGAAGAATTCATCGCTGGTGAGACATCGAGTTATTTACGGCCTCGTCAAGCCGAGTAACCTTTGCTTTTCTTTTCTTCGTTCTTAAAGTGCTTCGTTCATCAAACTGCCAAACACACCGGCCCCGAATTGTTACTGTGAAATAACATAACAATTCAACATCATACAAATAATGGAGCCAATGAAAAGTCCTAGTGCAAGTGTGTGTTTTCAGTACATAATGTTCATGTATGTCTCCATTGGGTTAGAGGTAACCCCAAGGTTGGGATTTGGGTTTTACATCAGTTTTTATTCAGCTTCCTGACGAAGACCGATCTTTGAGAATGAGAGTATGCTGCATCTGCTCTGGACTTTAACAGACCGCACAAGTCCTCATGTGTCATGAAAGTGTTGTCGTTCCTGTAACAGTGGTAAATCCGTCTGTGCCAAAAGAGATCTGACGGGAATTGAAGTTGCATCCGTCATCGTTTGGTGTACGAGTCACTTTTCTCGAAAAGCCCAGGACGTAGAGTAGGTTTGCCCTTCAACAAGAGGATGTGATTTGGAGTCAGGGCTTCAAGGTCATTAGGATCATCTGAGATCCTTGTGATGGGATGGTCATTCAATATGGCTTCCACCTCGCACCGCAGAGTTTGCGATCCTTCATCGTCCTCATTTTGCTGATGAGGTACATTCCTGACCATGCAAATGATTCTTTCCCACGCTCCCCCATGATGTGACGCAGTAGGAATGTTGAAGCTCCATTTAACTCCAGACTGAAGTAATGAGTTTTGAAGTTTCCTGTGATTCAGAGCAGATAATGTCCCTCAATTCATGTTCTGCTCCAGCAAAGTTGGTTCCGTTGTCTGATCTGATGTGTGATACTTGGCCTCTTCTGGGAATTAATCTGTGCAGTTCATTGATGCAAGAACTGGTGTCTAATGAATATGCCATTTCCAAATGCACTGCCCCACTGGCCATGCAGGTGAAGATAACTCCATAACGTTTGATGAGGCTGTGGCCTCTCTTCACCACAAATGAGCTAAAATAGTCAATGCCCACATTTGTGAATGGTGGGAGGTCAGGTTGAAGTCTTTCTTTCAGCAAATCTGCCATCTTGCGTTAACCCAGCTCTGCCCTGTAACGTTTGCAAATGACGCAGGAAGGATCTTTCTGGCCGCAGCATTTGCGCTGGTAATCCAATACTGTTGACGACGTCTGGAAAGCAGACGATTTCTTCCGCAGTGTCCTAATTGCTCATGAAGGTGGCATAAGATGAGAGTGGAGATGTGCTGATCTTTAGCAAGAATGACTGGGTGTTTCATATCACCAGGCATTGCTGCGCCCTTCTCCCACTCTCAGAGCCCCTTTTACAGCACTGAATCAAGTTTGTAAATGTGACTGTTTTCTTCACTCCAGATGTCCCCTTTTTCAAAGCAGTTATTTAGTCACTGAACTCGTCCAGTTGACAGGACCAAATGACGGCACGTTCAGCGGTGTCAATATCGTCAGGAGACAAGGTTTGACCAAACAATGTGGTTATGGCCCTTTCTCAATCTGCGTTCTTGTTTGTACTTGTGTTCTTGTGGACTTGTGAAACGTCATCAGTCGCAGCCCAAGTACTGTTCCAATTCAAAGTACACATCAAGCCAAGTCCAGTCCAAATGCCCGGATGTGGACTCGCTTGCCCATTTTATGGAGGATGCATCGGTGATGACTTGTGTGGGCTTGGGACAGCCAAGTATCCCAGAATGCATTTCGCAGAATGACCGTCTTGCGTCCTCCCGTCCCCGGGAGTCTGTACTCCCAAGTCGAACTTGCCAAGTCTGAACTACCAAGTCCGCAAGTCAAGACTTTGTGCACTTGGTATTGAGAAACGGCATATGAATCTTTGCATCTCCTTTTCCGCTTTGTTCTTTTGTTGAGTTATGTCAAGTCCACTGCTGGACACAGAGGCTTGTATTTATTTTCTCTTCTGATTCAACAACTGTAACATCTTTCTGGAAACCAAGCAACCAAGGTCTTTAGCCTTTTCCATCAAGAGAAACAGCTTCATCATCATCAGCTGGTTTGTTGTATCTTTGATGATGACTGTTTCACCATAGCCTCTCCTTTGACTGAGTCGTCACTGCTGATAGAAGTAGAGTCCAAAATGTTCTCTTTCATTCTTGAGAAGAAAGTCTGTGCCATGGATCCATCCGCTGCAAGTGAGGAGGTACTCATTCACCCCGTGGGAGGCCTTACCGGCCGGGTTCCGCTTTGTATCAAGCTACCTCCATTGTGAGATGGCAGTGACAGAATCTTATAGCGGAGATCCTATTGGCCACAAAGCTGTGAAAGCACTTTGTTTCATTCGTGATGTACTTTGGCACTGTTGTTGTTGAACGGTCACATTCATTAATGTAGCAACTCGTGCCTTTCCTAGAATAAAGGCTAGATGAATATTCTCCTTGTCATTCTGCAGCCGCAGGCACATAACTTTGACATAACCATCCTTGCTAGCATCAGAACTGATGTTGTTGGGCACTTGTGAGCTGTCCAAAATCTTTTTGGTTTGATGTATCTCGACACACTGAATGTGCTGAGCCTTCTTAGGTCCTCTAGCCACCCCACAGTTGTGGGGAATGCGATCATCCCAACTGTAGCACAACCTTTTGCAGTATCAACTTGGGAGGTAAGGTGAAGGGTGCTAAAAATCCAATGGGATTGAAGAATGTGCTTACCATAAACAAGACAGTGGTCTTTCCTGGACTGCCATTTTGAACCTGAAGGCCTTGGTTTCTGCACACCACTGTAGTCTCTGTGTTCTCTTAACAGGTAGACTGCCTCTGTCGAAATCCAATTCTTTCACGTCCTTGGCTTTTTTCCACATCAATGGATTCCAACACTGACCTGCTGTTGCTTATCCATTTCATCAACTGAAATCCTCCCAACTGGCATACAACCGCCAAGGCCGTGGCTTCTGCCACTGAAGGCAGGGACTTCAAGCATTGATCCAAATAGAGGTTGTGCGGGATGGTACTTCCATACTTTGACTGATACTGTGCCGTAGTATGGACCCACTGGCAATGGCTCCGCATTCAACTTGTAGTTTTGTGTTTATTACTATTTGTATTGTTCTTATTTTTGCACGCAGTGCCCTGTCGCTCTTACAATATGAACGACAAGCACTCCTGGACGTCTGTTCAACACCTAATACGGACTTTTTCGGAGTACGTGCTGCTATCCCTTTGTTCTGCTGCCGCTGTGTTTAGCAATACACCGGCGGAGGAGGAAGAGAAGAGGCAAACGTTCCGGAATTCTATGCAGATCTTGGACGAGATACTGCAATCCGCCGCTACTGAGAATTTTACTGGCAAATGTTCAATCCTTGGACAACAAAATGGACGAACTACACACATGGATTAACTTCCAGCGGGACATCGCAAACTGCTGTGTGCTGGCGTTCACAGGAACCTGGCTGGACGCTATGGTGCCAGTCGCTGCCGTTATTCCGGCTGGATTTTCCTTCTACCGGCACGACAGAAACACGGAGTCAGGTAAACGTAGAGGCGGTGGGGTCTGCATTATGGTTAACTCTTGCTGGGGTTTGGATATATCAGTACTTTCAAAACACTGCTCTCCGGACTTGGAGCTCTTAACTATAAAAGTCCGTCCCTTCTACCTCCCCTGGGAATTCAGATTGCTATACTCACGGCCGTCTACATACCCCAGCAGGCGGATAAAACGTGCACGTTAGAGGACCTTTACGGAGTAATTAATGGACTGGAGAATGCTCATACTGAGGCAGCTTCTATTGTTGTTGGCAACTTCAATAGGCTAATATGAGGAAAGTTTTGCCTAAATATCACCAGCATATCAACTTTCCTACCCAACTTTCCTACAACTATGGGACAGCTATAAACCCTTCCATCCCCCTGCCTTTGGTAAGGCAGATCACACCTCCATTCTTCTCCTACCAACCTACAGACCACGATTAAAGCAAGGAAAACCGGTTTGTCGGACAGTCCAACGTTGGAGTGAGGAATCCACTGCCCCTCTCCAGGACTGTTTTGAAACCACGGACTGGCAGATGTTCTGTATTGCAGCTGATGGGGACATTGATGCATACACAGACTCTGTCTCAGCCTACATCTCCAAGTGCATTAATGACGTCGTCCTGAGAGTCAAGGTCAGGACTTTCCCCAACCAGAAGCCCTGGGTTAATGTTGATGTCTGCGCTAAGCTCAGAGCATGGCCCTCCGCCTATAGCTCTGGGGACCTGAAGGCCTTGAGGAAGTCCAGATATGACCTTCGGAAAGCCATCAGAGATGCCAAAAGAGCCTACAGGGACAAGCTGGAGTCGGACTACCACAGTTCCGACACCAGATGTATGTGGTGTGGACTGCACACCATCACAGACTACAAAGGGAGACACAGGAGTGATACCCAGCCAGCCTCCTCTCTTCCCGACGAGCTCAACAACTTCTAAACGGTTTGAGGCACGCAACACCATCCCAGCTGCAAGGCTAGCGGAGGACCAGGATGACTGCACTCTGTTCCTGTCTACGGCTGCCTTGAGGAGAGCTCTCATAAGAGTAAACTTTCGGAAGTCTCCAGGGCCTGATGGCATTCCAGGCCATGTCCTCAAAGCGTGCGCTGACCAGCTGGCGGAGGTATTCACCTGCATATTCAACCTCTCCCTGATCCAGTCTACAGTCCCCACCTGCTTCAAACAGACAACCATTGTCCCGGTACCCAAGAAACAACCCATCACCTGCCTGAATGACTATCGCCCCGTAGCACTGACCTCTACCATCACAAAGTGCTTCTAGCGGCTAGTCAGAACCCACATCTGCTCTTTCTTCCTGACACCCTGGACCACCTTCAATTTGCATATTGCCCGAACAGATCTATGGACGATGCCATCGCCCTGGCAGCGCACACCACCCTCTCCCACCTGGACAAGAGCAACACATACGTGAGGATGCTGTTTGTAGATTACAGCTCAGCATTCAACACTATTATGCCCGCTAAGCTTGTTTCTAAGCTCAGGATCCTGGGTCTTAACAGCTCCCTCTGTAACTGGATCCTGGACATCCTGACAGGCAGACCCCAGGTGGTGAGAATGGGAAACTACTCCTCCTCTGCACTGACCCTGAGCACCGGAGCCCCGCAGGGCTGCGTATTCAGTCCCCTCCTGTACGCCCTGTTCACACATGACTGTGGCCACGCGCAGCACCAACACTATCCTTAAGTTTGCGGACGACACGAGTCTCCTGCTTCAAGTTCCTCGGTGTGTCCATCAGTGATGACCTCTCCTGGTCCAGGCAATCGGACGTGACAATAAAAACTGCACAAAAGCGCCCGGTCTCTCACCAGCTTCTACCGATGCACCATTGAGAGCATTCTCACTGGCTGCATCACCGCCTGGTACGGCAGCTGCTCCACTGCTGATCGCAAGGCGCTCCAGAGGGTGGTGAAGACAGCGGAGTGCATCATTGGCTGCCACCTCCCCTCCGTGCAAGGCATCTACCGCACACAATGCCGTAGGAAAGCATGGAAAATCATAAAGGACGACAGCCACCCAGGCAACGGACTGTTCACGCTGCTGTCGTCTGGTTAACGTTACCAGAGCATCTGGGCACGGACTACCAGACTCACGAACAGTTTTTACCCTCAGGCCACCAGGCTTCTCAACCTGCAACATCTGTAGTCACCTATGTAAATTAAATGTACATCACCACAACTACATGTACATATCCACCGGCACTCCTTCACTTTATATTTATATCTATATCTTCTGCAATAGACTGACCTATTTATTTCTGTTGGAACTGCTACAATGTTCCAATTATTTTAGTTTCCGTTTTAAGATTATTTTTCTTATTTTCATGTTACTTACATACTCTGTCACCGCTTGCCCATATTTGTAACATCGACTCTTACTTTTTTTATATTCGACTCTTGTTTTATTTAAAAAAATATATTTCCTCCTTATATTTGCCTTGTTATTTTATCTTTTTATGCCCACTACAGAGTTGTTGCCTGTCATGCCCCAAGAATTTCATTGTACCGAATGACCTTGTGTTGTACTGTACACTTGACAAATAAAACACATTTAACTTTGAACTTTGGTGTCACTCACTTGTGCTGGGGAACTCTGCTCTGTTGTCCTCAGCAGCTTTTCTTGGTGCCAAACTGGCACAGCTTGGCGATGATATTGCGGCAAACAGATGAACAGTCCTTCTGTATGTATGGCATATTCATCTCTGTATATGTATATGTATATATATATACAGTCCTATAACTACCGTTCCCTCATGGCATTGCAGCCATGGGAACTTATCCAGCTCCCTAGGTTGACATTTGGTGTACTGCTCCAAAAAGTACAAGCAGCCTACACTGCTAGCAGCCTTTCCCTTCACTCCATGCTCAAACACTCTGATGAATGCGGTATATTCAAGAGGGCATCCATCAAAAGTTGGTATATCCCTTGGGGGTAATGATAATGAAGACTGCTGCTGCACTAGGGTAGCTGTTACAATATGGCGTTTGCCTTTGCATGATGGTGAAAAGATGAAACTAAACTAGTACACTGAATCGGTTTCCGTGTGTGATGTGTGTCGTGATGTGTTTCAGAGCATGAGCCTTTGGTCCAACTCTTTGCAAAATAGTTTCCTTGGGCCGTGCTCCTATTGGAGAATGATTGAACTGATGGTTTGAATCTTTGAGCTGTCTGTTTTTGTTGTTTTTTGTTCTGCCTGCTGCTGTAAATTCTGGCTTCAAACCATTCCTTTTGTTTAGACATTTCATCCTCGGTATTCATGGTTGGTGCTATCAATAACCCATGTAACTCTTTTTTTTCCCCCACACACTAAAAACACTTCAAAAACATTTCATACTTGTTCTGCACCTCAGACACATTTTTGTTTGAAAGCATCAGTTGCTCGACTTCCTTTGTTTGTTTGTGGAGTTTCTTTATCCTAGAATTCCTTAATTTTGATGTGATATTACTTTTGCTTCTAATGCCTTAAACGTGAGTTGAACCGGCCTTTTACCAAGTTCATTCTCCGTTTCACTTCAAACAGGTGCACTCATTTCCACGTTGCTCATTTTGACATTGATTTAACAAAGCTGCCGAAGGATTTACCTGTTTCCTGTTTGTGAGGAGGCCAATCTCTTCCACACAGTTTAACAACTGTGAAATAATTCTACCGTGATTCTTCAACGTCTGCTTTAACCCAGGCTCCCACTTGTCAGCGTTCAATTAAGTGGAATCAGCTGGAACAGACTCAATAGAACATAGTGCTGTCCTCCTGTGTCACAAATCAACGTGATCCATCTATTGAAGCAAAGATTTCCAACAAAGTGTAGTGGCAATCAAACAACCAAAAAAAATCCACCTGAAGGAGTATTAAGTTATTTCCAACATGTTGGTGCAAATAATGAGATCTGCCGTGGACTATGGTTTTGGCACTTTGTTTATATACAGATTAAATCAACACCTATGAAAGTTGGGTGCACTGCCTGAATGATGAAATTAAATGAAAAACAAGCTTGTGAATGTGAAACAAAACAAAAAATACTAATGCTACGGCATGACAAAAAAGCAGCCCAGACACACATACGTGCACGGTCGAAAAACTTTGTGGCTTCCCAGTTCCTATTTCCCCAAGCTGTTCACCTGTGACTCCCCTGTGTAGCCCACATGACTACTTTGATTACCTGCCTATCCCCTATAGTGGGCAGGTGGAGTACCAACAGCCTAATGTACACAACGTACCACTTTGATGTTGTTGTTGTCCGACCTGTTTTTATTGTCTTTTACCTGACTGCAATAAGGACAATAAAGGGATGAATATGAAATAATGCATTACGGGATTTGGGTTGTTATCATATCGTTTGTATTGTTGAGGTGTTTTGATAAGGAGCTGAACCCGTCTTCCTAACTTTTTTCACATAGCAATGGCTATTTGTTTTAAATAATAGTCGGCTCACCATACAGTAGCTGAAGGTGATTGAGCAAAAATTACAGCAAAAATCCAGCACCCCCCCAACTGCAGTTTGTGAAAATCACACTGTTTCAAAAAAAAAATATATATATATATAATTTTTTTTTGTATTGATTGGTTGATTTATTATTATTATTATTATTATTATTATTATTATTATTATTATTATTATTATTATTATTATTATTTTAAGAAAAATAAACAATACTTTTTTTTTAGTATCTCAACTATATATGATATCCGGGGTATGTGGGAATTCACAAATAAGTATAGCTAGGGGTGTTTTTCTGGGGGGTTTGGCGTTTCCCCCCACATTCCACGCTGATCTGATAACTAGCCGTGCAAACAAACGGTCACTCAGGTCAGTTTGTCAGGTTTGAAGTCGCCGTCCGATCGCAGTTAACACCGAATTCCTCTCGCTTTCCAGAGTCCGGAGGCCCGTTCATCGATCAAGTGCTGGTGCTGCAGAACTATGCCGAGGGGTGGAGCGATGGGGAATGGGAGGAGAAAGTGGACGAGCGCCCCTGCATTGACAAGTTGATGTACTCCAAAGACAAGCAGGGCTACTACAGGTAGAGCAAAAGTTCCAAAATGCAAGATGCATCTATGAAGCAGACTTTAGAAAATCACAGTTTCAATGATAATACTCAACATTTCTCTACAAGGTATAGAAATACTCTTAAATACAAAATTGTATATATACGTTTTTAGTCATTTTTTGATGTGTTTATATGATATCACCCCATTGGTATTGTTATTGCCCCACAGATGTTGTCCAACTGAACTCCTTAAGCATATGCACTGTACCCGCCGGTCTTAAAAGTATTAAAAAAGTATTGAATTTAATATTCTCAAAATAGGGCATTAAAAGTATTCAATTTAATTTACAAAGTATTGCATTTCTGTAACAAAGGTCTTTCGTAGGATGAAACAAATACCGTTGCATCATAAATAAGTGTCAAATGTATAAAATGTTTTGTGTGTGTGTAGCGTTACACTTCTTTGGGTTGGTGGTGAGCCCATCCCGCTTCAGGGACTCAAGCACTGCGCCCACATGCTGAATATGTCGCTCCCAGGTGTCGCTGTGAATGATTACGTCGTCTAGGTAGGCTGCGGCATATGCTACATGCGGACGCAGGACACGGAAGTGAGTGAAAGTGGTACAAGCCGAATGGAGTGGAGCAGGCCGATTTTTCCTTGGATTCCTTGGACAAGGGAATCTGCCAGTAGTCCTTGGTTAAATCCAGTGTTGTGACAAAAACAAGCGGTACCTAACCGGTCGAGAAGTTCATCCGGGGCATTGGGTTGGCGTCGAACCGTGACACCGTGTTCACGCCCATGTCCAGCATGGCCTCTAATTCCGCCTGCACAATCTTGTGTTTGAGGGACGTGAGGCCTGGCAGGGTGGAGAAAACATCAGAGAAGCGACGCTGAAGTGCAGCCACGTCTGCCCTCTGGGACGGAGAGAGAAATGGTCACTTAACAGGGCTGCGGTTTGATCGGCCGCTTTTTGAACCTCCGGCCCCAAATCATCCTGCCCAATGACCGGCGTGACCAGAGCCACGAACGCCCCCTCGTTCTATTCTTTTAAGACAGTGGTTCTTAACCTTATTGGAAGTACTGAAGCAAGCTTCATCAGTGTACTCACCGAACCCTTCGTAATTGTAAAAATAATTGATTTCTTCAAAACATGGGTATATATTTTATTAGTGCACAAAATGAATCATGCATCAGTTGCACACAAAATCACTGTGTTCAAAGAACGAAACCAACAAAACATGAATTTCACACAAAAACACAACTCAATAAATATTTACTGCAAATCAATGTGACTTTTGCTGTTGCCTTTGAGATACAAGTTTAGAAATGCACGGCTTCACCTTGGCAAGTGTCGCTCTCATATCATTTTTGCAACAAAGTCTGTTCCTTTTCTTACTTTTCATGTCTACCATCCTCGAAAAGGATTGAGATTACAAAGATACGTTCTAACAAGCGGTGAGACTATCTCAAGAGCTTTCTTAGCAATGAGAGCGTCTGGTACGATTTGGTGAGACCAAAACGTTGAGGTCGTTGTTGTTCTGAAGAGTTGCTGTTGAAGCTGTTTCTGCTGAAGTTCAATGATTTCGTCGAGGTATTCGTCGTTGACATCTGCGGTTGCAACACTAAACGTGAACGGCTGTCTCACCCATGCTGGATATGACTCTCTGGTGGGGAAGTATCCATCGAGAGACTTTGCGAGCTCATCCAACTACATGGCAATTGCTTGCTTCAGCTCCCCAGGTACAGAAATGTCTCCAATTCCAGACAAGTCTTTGATCTTGCTTACACAGTCGTCCAGCAGGGGAAAGTTTGCTAAGTTATCATTCTCTGTTCGTCCATAAAGGTAGCTATTTTTTAAACGCCTTCAGGTTTTCTTGCGCTTCGATGATGTTGACTCCACCGCCCTGCATCTGTCGATTGAGAGCATCAAAAATATTGGCCATGTACGCCAAAATGAGAATGAACTCAGAATTTTTTTGAGGATCGGTTTGTCGATAGGTACAAAGCCAAGAACAGGCAGAGTAGCCTTTTCATCGAATCTGGCTCTCTTCACCTTGAATTCAGCGAGCGTTGTGTTCTTGTATTTCCCATCTCCATGCAGATTTAGGAAGTGTTCCTTTAGTTTTGCTGGTGCTAGACTAGAATTGCTCAACTTGGCATTGCAAATCATGCATTGAGGACGCTGACTCCCATCACGTTCCTTTATACACGTGAATCCATGTTGTACGTATTCGTCCAACCACTTTCTTTTTTTGCTCGACATAGTTAGTATTAAGGGATTGAAAGGCTAAAAGAAAATCACAAATGACGTACAATCACAACAGCCACAAGTCGACTACTGAGCGCACCAAGTTCCCTGCAGCACAGATATCAAAGCCAAGCAATGTGGCGTGATCAGCTGCAGCCAATGATGACCAAGCGGAGTGTGACGTCACGAATAATATGAGTGGGCTGAATTTATTTTGTGTTACACATTTTTACGAAGCAACTAAATATTTGTAATCTAACACGGCAAAGAAAAATTGTGTGTTGCCAAATTGTCGGCAGCCAATTTTTTGACGGTCGACAAAAACGGCCCGACATTGCTCGTGTGAACCGGGCTATGCTGTGTGTCTTGACCCCTGCCGAACCCTTGAGAGTGACTCAACAAACCCCTGGGGTTCAATCGAACCCAGCTTAAGAACCACTGTTAAGAGGTTTAGGTGATAAATCTGTGTCGCCCCCTGCCTGTCAGACCGTTCGACCTCATAATCGACCTCGCCAGCACAAAAGGCCCTTGGCACTTCGCGGGCACTTTAGAGCTGGACGTAGGAAGCAACTCTCACACCTTGTCTCCCGGTGCAAATTGTCTGAGTCAAGCCCCTCGGTCGTATAAAAGGCGCTGACGTTCCTGAGCCCGGAGCAAATTCTCCCGTGATCACGGCCGAATCAGCGCGTGTAACTTTGCTCTCAGGTCCATAACATACTGTATTTCGTTCTTACTGGTGCTCGGGTCTTCCTTCCAGTTTTCTTTAATTTGGTCTGGCCCGCTGGGGTCTCCTGCCAAAGAGGGGTTTAATGGGAGAAAAACCCGTGGAAGCCTGGGGAACCTCCCGCACCGCAAACAACAGGGGGTCCAACCACTTGTCCCAATTACGATTATCGTTGTGAAAAAACTTTCGAATCATGTTTTTCAGCGTTTTATTAAAGCGCTCCACCAGACCATTTGTCGGGGGATGGTTAATGCTGGTCTGAATTGAATGGACACCCAATAACTCGTAAAGTTCCCGAAGTGTAGGCAACCTAAGGAAGTGCCCTGGTCGGTCAGGATTTCCTTTGGAGTCCAGACTCGGGAGAAGACCTGAAACAGCGCCTGCGCCAAACTTTTGGCCTTAATCCTGTGCAATTGGCACCGCCTCGGGGTACCGTGTTGCATAATCCACTAGGACTAACAGGCCGAAGAGGTCCATACCGAGTCTTTTGAACGGGGCCTCGACTGGGGGGAGGGGCCTGAACAGCGCTATTGGTATAGCCGGAGGGTTAACTAACTGGCACTCAGGACACGCAGCGCGCCATTTACGCACATCTGCCCAAATGCCCGGCCAATAGAAGTGGGCCATTATCCGCTGTCATGTTTTTTCGTATCGGGTTATGGTGAGCCACCTGGAAGAGCATTTCCCGGCAGCTCTTCGGCACCAACAAAACTCCTCTCCTGTTAAGAGTGTCACGGCTCACTTGATATAACCTGTCCCTGATCACCGAAAAATTGTGAGCGAGCACGGCGTCTGGATACATAAATTTGCCATCGACTTTAACTACCCCCTCAAGGGCCCTGTGTAGGGTGTCGTCTCGCGATTGCTCCAGCGGAAAATCGGGAAGGTTAGGGAAGGTCAAGGGGACCGGGGGAGATCACAATTGGGATTCCGCTGCCCCAGCACCTGTCGCGCCTGCCGACGACCCTTCTGTGTCACCGCGCACCACACAACACTCACATCTCCCTACCGGCCGTGCACTCCGCCAGCCTCTCTCATCAACGCGTCAAACCCTGGCCAATCCGTGCCCAAAATCAGGGAGTATGACAGGTGGGAACTAACCGTAGCCTGTACCCTATCCTTTTTCTCCGTGTAACGAATTTTCGTGCTGGACCATTGGATACATGTGAACATCCCCATGTACACAACAAACCTCCATCTGTGACGCCTCCACCAAAGCCCGGGTTGAACCAGGCGTTGCTGGACCACTGTCTGCGAACAGCCCGATTCCAGCAAAGCCTGATGTCTACCCCCTTGTAGCCTTACCGGTCCTTAGTAGGCCCCTTCACGGGCGGGGGAGGGGTCCGGCAGGCCGGCGACCCAGACCACTTGGCCAAGTTCCATCTGGGGACAGTCCCGGCGGTTGTGGCTCGGCCGCCCACAGTGCCCGCACCCCTGCCCAGCTCCCTGATTTCCCACGTCAGCTCTGCCCGGAGGGGACGGGGGACAGATAGGGGACAGCACGGGAAGGAGAGCGAGCGTCCCCCGGCACCACAGGATCCTGCTGGTAGACATTCGCCCTCCCCCAGGCGGGGGGATCATGCAGGAAAGAAATGGGGGTGCGGTAGAGCCCCGGCCGTTCCCCTCCCGGTCACGGGAAAGGGAGATGCGCTGTCGTCTGCAGCCGGTGCTTGACCACGCTTCTTGGTCTGCCACAGTAGTGTAATAAGTAACTTATTGTTTATTATTCAAGTCTAGTTTTGCAAAGCTCTTAACTGTTTAGGTGTGTTGTTTGAATATTCTCATGTTTTCATTATTATTTATATTTTTTAATATTCAATTAAATGCTACTTATTGAGAAACAAGTGTTATTTCTTTTCAAATAAAGACTCGATAGTCTAACAATGGCATAGCCGTCAGTGCTGGGAAAAAAAAAGTTTAAATCGAAAATTTAATCGAATCGTGACCTTAAAACCGGAAGTCCAATAAAATCGTGAATTTGGAGAATTGTGACACCTATCACTGACAAGCAGTCTAGGAGTCATCCAAGATCTGTTGACATTGGCATTGGAACAGAAGCTGTTATAAGGGTATTGTAGAAAGAATTATGTATGATCAGGGTGCAGTCGTGTGTGTGTGTGTGTGTGTGTGTGTGTGTGTGTGCTTCTCTCATTCTTTTGGAGGAGAGCTTTCAGTCCTCCAGTTCAGACAGGAATGCATTGAGGGTCCATCAGAATGGTGAAGAAGTTTCAGCTGAAGTGCCCCTTGAATCACCCGACTGTGAGACAAATGACTTGTGTGAACCCAGCCATGATGTATTCAGATCCAGACTTGTGCCAGGGCAAGATTAAGTGTCTAGTCATAAAACTTCTCCAAGTCAAGCAATTGGAAGGAGGTGTTACTGCCTGCAGGTACATATCTATAATGACATTATTTTTATGATTAAGTCCTGCCACTGGAATCATTCAGGCTTGCTACTCACAAACAAAATACAAGTACATATTATTTGATTATTGATAATATAATCTATAGACATACTTTTTCATTCTGAACTCTAGAGGTGATCTGCTCATCCAGCAGTTTTCACAATTCCTGTCCCTGCAGGTGAGGAATGAGCAGTTCTGTCCTTCAAGCCCATGGAGGAGAGGCTGGACGTGTTCCTTGGTTTCATCAGCGAGCCCCACCCAGAGCTTTCCTCCAAAAGCTTCTCTCTCATGGCCAGGCTACAGTGGAGAGGGGCTTCTCTCTCAACAAAGAAGTGAAGATCTGTAACATCCAGGAGGACCCCATCATTGCACATAGAATTTGTGTGTGATTATGTGTCGCTACATGGGGGGGGGGGTCACCAAGGTCCCCCCCCTAATGTACTATGCCTGTTTCATTGTTGTTGTTGCACTGTTGATTCAAGATTAATTTTTGTGATGCTCTACTCTCCCCTAGTGGTGCAAATTATGAATCACCAAGGTTTGGGCTGGTAGTTTTGTTTCATTTTATGTTATTAGATTTAATAAAATTGGATTAGATTCAACTAATTGTCATTGCACAGAGGACAATTACTGAGGCAACAAAATGCATTTCTCTGCATTTTATCCATCCTAGTAACAGGTATCTAGGAGCTAGATGGCAGCAGTGGGCTGCCATATAGTGGCACCCTGGGAGCAGTTAGGGGGTTAAGTGTCTTGCTCAAGGACACATCAGCACGCTACCAGAACTGGCAATCTTTCGATTACTGGACGACCTGCTCAACCTCCTGAGCCGCTGCCCCCGCAAAATGTTTTATTAAATTCAAGTTCCTGGCAGATACATAATCATTTTCTAGGGCTTTAAATCCATACTGATTTTCCATTATATCTTTCATACCTTTGCCAGTATGGCTGTGAGGTTGGCATTAGATTTCATTCAAGTGGTATTAAAAAGGTCTTAAAAAAAAGGCTTAGGGTTAACCGAGGGTTAACTTGGAGAACCCTCGGGGTACTCTGACATTGCAACAACTATGTATTTGCCCGAAGGGGAAGAGCTCAACAACCATTAGTTAGGGTTAGGAGCCTTGCTGAATGACCCCAGGCTGAGATCCATCATTGGGTGGAGAAAAACTTAATAGAAAATACAAATCTCGCCAGGTTTTACACGAGAAACCTTTAGCTGTGAAGCTCATTGGCGGCTACCGTTGAAATACCATTGACTAATGTTGACTGATGCCAAGATAAGGGAACATCAATGAATGGGTGAGAGAACATTCAATTTGAAGCAGGTCTAAACAACCCAAATGGAGATTTGAGTCATTTTTGTGGTCATCTTCACTGAAAAGCTAAGTTTAGGAAGTACGCATTCCAGACGCTGTCTTTTTTTTCCCCATTTCCTGCGCAGGGGCTGGTTCTGGGGCTATGAGGAGACGCGCGTTCGGCAGGTGACGTGCATGTCGGCCCAAGGCCACGCCTCTATCCTTGCTCCCGTTCTCCGGAGCAACGTCACAGCGACGTGAGTCCGCAGAGCTGCTATTTCGATGTCAGTTTAATTCAATATCAAATTCATTTCAATTCATATACATAGCTCAATTGAATTGAATCCTGTTCTGTTCCATCCATTGATTTGATTTGTAACCAGTGTATTAAACAACATTACAATAAACAACCAATTACAGCATTCACCACACTGGGACCATAAGGGGATAACAACTAAACCTTCATTACACCAGACCAGGGGGTTCCCCCAACGGGGTCCGTGATATAATTGCAAGTAGTCCACAGCAAAACAGCTTTTTTTTAAATCATTTTATTTAACATGTTTTTGATAGCTTTATTTATTTATTTTTGAAAGCATGCTTGTCTTTAAAAAAAAAATGTCTCATCCCTTTCCCCCTCCCGACAGCTCTGTTATGCTGGACAGAGCAGAGACCGTCCTCCACGATCACTACGCCGGGAAAGACTACTGGGATGTGAGTTGAGGCCGGATCTTCTGCTGCTTTTCGTTACCGATACCCAAATACTTTATATATATATATATATATATTCAGTGTTGGCGAGAAGAAAATGAATGACCTTTAACTTGATTATTTCCAACATTAAGAAAATAATTAACATTTGTATTGGAAAATGTTGATTCATCGCACCGTTTACCGCCTGACCTCTTAAATCCGTCATCCTCCTGGCGTCAAAACTCCTCAAACTCTTCGTCATATTTGATTTCAGACCCGGCGCAGCATGGTTTTTGCAAAGCACTTACGGCTTATAGGAGATGAATTTCGGGCCGAGTACCTGAACTCCACCGATAACAGCGATCAGACCGCATACAGCGAGGACTGGACTCGCATGAAGGTGAGTCCATGTGTTACGTTATTTTATTTTAGGTTTTTCCTGAAGGCCATACTGAGGGTTTTTTTTTTTTTTTCAATTGTTTTTATTTTATTAGCAGCTGTACTAGCTCTGTTCCTGATTATTGCAATACATAAACTTCCAAATAATTACTATATGTGGCTTTGAAAGCAGACAGACAGCTTTTCAACTTCCCCTCCGTAGCATTTCCAAGTGGTATTATTATTATTTGTGTCGCCGTCACAAAGACACCCGGTCGTGTTACATTCTCCACAGAGCGCTCCGTGGAAATGATCAACACCACTTTAGAAATAATAGAGAAGAGACATGTTCACCGAAGAGGTAAATTGCTGCCATATTGAAACAGGCAAGACTGGCCTCTGAACAAATACAAGTAAACGGGGGAGCTGCATTTTTTTCTGGATAAAAAGCACTATAACGTGTACATTTATCAACCGATTTCAATGAGACATTTTTATATTCAAGCGTTTATGATCTCCCTGGAGTAGATTGCTCCACTGGACGCCATTTTCGCTAATGGCTGTTCACTGGTTGACGCACTTCCTGTGATGCACAGGATGCACATGATTCCTGTGATCGTAAATGTATCATTTTCAATCGAATCAACATTAAATTCATCATGGTAAGTAAAAGCAAAAACGTTGTCTATTGCTCGTTTGACGACAGGTTACAGAAGCAGCAGAAAAATAATTGTGGCGGATATTCACTTTTACTTCTTTAACAAATGAACTTCCAATCTCGGTGAGAATACAAGTAAGAGTAACTGAGCTCAAGAGAACATCGCCACGTACCCACGCATCCACAAGACGTTCTAACAAGAAATAACAGAGAGCCATATCATTCTTATTGACCTTCATCTGAACTGTAGGTAATGGCCAACCCCCCATTACCTCCGGACAAAGTCTGAAAGGAGGATATCCCCCTGCATACAGATAGGATCTCAGAACGATTGTGGGAATGTGGGAATGTGGCTCCATAGACAAATGAAGTTATTTAGATGCAGGTCGTAAACTCCCATTAGCATTCCAGGTTGTAAACACTCGGCATTGGTCTTTCACACACACACACACGCGCACACATCCAATGAGACACATCTAGCGAGTCAGATAATATGGAAAAGATACATACAACCCCCGAATTACATGGTAACACTTTGTCATTTTCCATCACAGAATCCGTCCATAAATTCATGAAATATTACTTGGGTTTCAAAACTGCCCCAAGAATATCAAACTAGTCTGGAAGTACCGCATCTAAATAATAATAATAATTTTCAACTCACAGGTGAAGCTGGGCTCAGCCAAAGGGGGGCCGTACCTGGGCGTCCACCTCCGCAGGAAGGACTTCATCTGGGGTCACAGAGAGGACGTGCCCAGCCTTAAAGGGGCGGTCAAGAAAATTCACAGCCTGATGAAAAAGCACAAGCTCAGCAAGGTCTTCGTCGCCACGGATGCAGACGAGGAAGGTAACGTTACCGAAGCGCCAGCACACACACACACACACACACACACACACACACACACACAGTATTTATATTTATATCAGGATCCACAATCGTTCTTAGTCATTTAGTCACAAACCTCCAAACTGTTAGGCTCACTGACTCAGACCAGAGGTGAACCCAAGAGCACGACGCAGGAGAGAAGGTGAAAGTTCACAAAGCAGGGGTTTATTAGAACAAACAGGCCAGGGTCAGGAAAGCCAGGATATCTGTCAGCGAGGGCAAACAAGTCAGGCAAGGGACAGGCAGAGAATCAGAATCCGTGAGACAGGCAGAGGATCAAAAAACCGGGGAGTCAACAAGGTATTAGAGGGATCACTAGACGGTACGCCGGCGCGCTCAGCCCAAGCAAAGACAATCTAGCACAGAACAGAGGAGGTGGGCCAGTATAAGTACTGGGTGACTGATGGGATGAGATGCAGGTGAGGGGAAGAGTGGGGAAACCTAGGTGACGTTGAGCAAAGGGGAGTGGCCGCATCTGAAGTGACAGAGTTGCTGACAGGCTAAAGGCAAAACTAGATCAACTTAAATGAGTAGACCAAAGAATGCTGGATCTCAGTGAGGGTTCATGGCACAAACATAATTTGAACCATTCTAATTGATTTCACAAAATGAATAGTGGGGTTAACCACAATGCATTTCTGCACCATTAGCGTCGATGTGGAAAGCTTGAGTGTAGTGGGTGACCATCCAACAAGATTAGCTTTGATTTCATTTGCCCTGGCTAACAAGAACGTCATGATTGTGTTTGTTAAGTTGTGTATTATTAGGGGTCCAGTCCGCAGCCCTATTGTAATTGCTTGGGAAAATTCCTCTGAATTTTTCAGGCTGAAACTATTTGAAACGGAACGGCAAAAGCCACGAACGCGGTTGTCGTCTCGTTTGAACTGGTACGTCAAAAACATCTCGTGGTTCAACTTTCATCCAAATCGACATCCACATGTCGGAGCAGAAATAAGTGAAAAACCGAGCAAATTTGACCCACAGTAGCCGGACGGTCCTGCTTCACCGACATGCAAACGTTCAAAAACAAACGGAGCGAGATGAGATTTTCAGTAAGTGGCTTTATGACGTCATCATACTGTGTACTATAAATGTGCAGATTCTGGCTCAGAACGTACATTGGCACCGTCTCTAGTGTGCAGTGTAGACTCAGTGGCTCTGTAGTGGTTAGACATTACAAACTAGGCAGGTACGTGTATTCATGTACCTTCTTACCTGGTAGATGTCAGTGGATCTGTTTCAATTGATATTTTATCTTTTTGGTCCCCATTACTTTGCCAGATTCATAAAAAAATACGAAAAAACATTAGTCCACAAAAACTCGTGACCACTTGAGTCGAGTCTACTCGACTTTGCAAGTAAGTGATGGCTTCAAGACCCACCAAGGCGTCGGAAAAATAGAAGCGCTGTTATGGTGATTACTCAGAAATACCACAACGTTTTTGTATTTCATGGAAACCTAACTTATTAAAAATGTAATCCAAGGAAAGAAGTCACCACTAAAATGACGGTAATTACGTCATTATAGCGGTGACTTCTTTCCTTGGATTACATCTACGTAAACCTCCGTAAATATGCCACTTCAAACATGTGACACGAGCAGGCAATCGTACAGCAGGAGCGCTGGTGCTTCCTCCGCTCTCTCCCCGTCCGCAGTGCTCTCTGGCCGGGCAGCACGCAGCGGGGATGAGGCCCCCTGAGCTGACGAGGAGGGTCTTCCTAAAACGCCAATTTGAACTCGAACTCGCACCCCTCCCAACCTGAGCCCGGCGCGGCCCCCATCCCTGCAAAAGGAGAGCGGTTAAAGGAAGAATCCGCGGTAGGAGAGAGTCCCTCGGTCCGCTCCAAACGTCTCCACATACAATCACAGAGCTCAGATTCTGGAACCTCTGGAGCCTGTAATACGTATCTAACATGACTAAACTGGACCCTGTGTATTGCTGCCTGCAGCTTTATTTATGATTATTTTTCTATTAGAATTTCTTTAATAAAACATTTTTCAAAATCAAAGCACAGCTTTGGAAATTCAGTACACTTCGATTTTTGTAGGAGTAGACCCCAAGTCAACTCAAAATCGACTTGGCCCAGTTTTTCGAGAGCCACAAGTTGAGAACCTGTGCGTGCCTGTGTGTGTGTGTGTGTGTGTGTGTGTGTGTGTGTGTGTGTGTGTGTGTGTGTGTGTGTGTGTGTGTGTGTGTGTGTGTGTGTGTGTGTGTGTGTGTGTGTGTGTGTGTGTGTGTGTGTGTGTGTTGCAGAGCTGGAGGAGCTGAAGAGAATGCTTCCAGAGATGGTCCGCTTCGAGCCCACCTGGGAGGACCTGGAGCTCCTCAAAGATGGTGGTGTCGCCATTATTGACCAGTGGATATGTGCACATGCTAAGTACGTCAGGTGGTGCGGGGGGTGGGGGGTACCCGTACTTGCACTTTTTTACTTGTTCTATTTGGATTTACCACGACCACCACGACACAGGTGGGTGGGTGTGGGGTTAGTGATCAAAATTCATGTATTGGCAACAACATGGCAACCAATACTAATGGAAGCAGATTCACAACGCTGCTATCAGCTAGCATCTATGAGCAGAACTGAAGATGGCAACCGCTCAAATGAAACTTTTGAGGTTGAGGATTTTTCTGTGGATGTTTAACTTTTGCCAAAATAATTAGTATGTTGGTGACTGTTCCTGGACGTGCTGCACCGAGTGTACCATGAAAAAATAGGAAATATGCAGAATATACTGTATCTGGACTTTCAGGCGCCTACACGTGACGAGCGTCAAGGAGCATGATAAGAGATCGGGTAGATATGTCATTGTAAAAAAGATTGTGTTATGATTTCGATGTTTTGTCACCAAGTTCTGAGAACTCAGACATGGTATTACACATGGGAATTCTACGCAGAATAATCATTTGTGTCACATCTTTTAAAATGTATTGATTTTATTTTTACAGATTTTTCATTGGGACGTCCGTCTCGACGTTCTCGTTCCGAATCCACGAAGAGAGGGAGATCCTGGGCTTCGACCCCAAATCCACATACAACCGCTTTTGCGGGGACGCAGAGAAGGAATGCGAGAAGCCGACGCACTGGAAAATAGTCTACTGACTTCACAACATGTCCAATGTCGCCGAGAGGGGAGTGCCAAAGCCAGCGTTGGAATTGACGCTTTTATTTTGTAGTACATGCCGTCTGACGCGCAGTGTTTCTTTTATAGTCAATTTTGTTACTCGCTACGTTTCTATTCCTACAGAGTTGTGCGATCAGGTTTTAAGTGGCCGCCAGTGACATTTGTGCTTCGACGGCCAAAACTGGGATGCCCAAAGCATGTTTTTGGTGTTTTTGTTCTTGTGGTCACTTTCAACGCGAGCCGGAGTCCTTCCAACCTATTGAGTGATTGCTCGCTGTCTAATGTTATCGCTCTTTCGAGCGCTGATAATTGAGATGAAAACCTTTTGAATGCTCGCGTCGAAATTTGGTGGAAAAAGTGACGTCATCGCCTCGCACTCAAGTGTTTTTTTTTTTTTTATCCTTTGTATGTAGCCTACCTTTTTACCTTTGCCTCTCACTGCCTTTCTAAGTGCTGCCCCACCTGAGCTCCACTGTGAACACCTATGATGTCAAGTATTTTATTGTTATTTCATACATATTTTACATTTTTTACAGTGAAACAGTAAGTCCCTGTCACTCCTGTCTTGGTCTGTTGATAGCGGCACCTGTTTCAAATGTTCTTGTCCCTCACTTTGCTCTTGATGTTGACGCATTGAATACTTCAACATCGGTAAAGGATAAGGAATGATAAAGGAGCTGACTACCGCGTCAACGACAGACAAGCAGACTTGTTTCCAAACACACCCTGCATTTTTCCCCCCCTTTTTTTTTTTAAATCTAATAAGATATGCACTTTTGTTTGTTTACCCTTTACGTGATAACCCCGTAGGATTATTGATGTCTCGTGAACAATCCTTGACTTTTTCACCACTGACTCCAGACTCTCAACCCAGAACGATTGACAGATTAAAGGACTGGAAAAGATTTTGTATCTTTTTACTTTTTTTTTTTTTTTAGACCGTTAAACCTTTTTTTTAATTTTTTTTATGGCGATTCACCGTGCAACAATGCACCACAAAGACAAATTCCTTGTATATGAAAATAAACTTGGCTGAATAAATACACTCAGAAAGTGTACAGATGTTGGGTAATGTAATAATAATAATGTAATCAATTTAGGAAAATATTTTATTTTTTCATTATTTTATGGACAACTTTTAAATGATATTAAATCAGGGTTAATCAGGATTTTATTACTATTATTATTATTATTATTATTATTATTATTATTATTATTATTACTACTACTACTACTAATAATAATAATAATAATAAAATAACAAATAAAACATGATTTTAATTTCCCTTAATAAAAATTAAGTTGCTTATGTAATAATTTAACATTGTCATTATGAGTCAGTTTTTTTCCCATTAATGTTATTTTGTTGTGGTTTATGATTCATCAACGTATGGGAGAGACATGGAAACCAATCCTGTGTTTAGGTTGGACAACAATGTAATATTCCCGGTAATGTAATTTTATTTCAAGGATATTAAAGCACAGCAACGTTCATGTAATGTTCAAAACAAGACAAGAAGTTCTAGAAGCCTCGTGTTATTTTCATTGTTTAATTTTTTGATTAAATAAAAACAACCGGAATGTCTCTTTGTCAGGTCATGCCGCTTCCATATTTATAGACATGTATCAATAAAACAAGGTTTTTTTATATTTGTATTGATTCTTAGGCTGCATGATAGGTACTCCATTATGGCGCGTAAACCCCTTGAAACGAAGGACAACGAACGATGTCGAATTTACAAAACTAGGTGAAGGATTATGCCACGAGTAGGATCGGTCGCGTCGTTTTTCACCCACTACACGTCACATGTGTTGCATCATGGTAACCACAAGTCAGACCCCTGCGTAACAACGTCACTTCTGTTGTTCAACCTGTGACCACTCCCCAAGGTCACCCCGCGTGACCAGCAGCAGCGGGCGACGCTCCCCTCTGACGGGTTTCTGTGAGGAACCCGCGTCATGACGCCACGAAAGCCAGCTCCATGACGCCACTGCGGTGCGCGCGAATCTCGCCTTTTCGCCGACAAAAAGCCGTGGCGTCATGAGAGCCGGCTCTGGCCATTTTGCCGCTCTCGACGAACTATTTGTTGTTTTATTTATGGGTATCATTCATATACCTGGTTCGCAAAAGAAATCGATCCAACCAGCGGGCAACAAAACGAAATCCGCGGCAAGGCTTCGAAACTCGCCCAATTCCGCAGGTAAACCGCGGAACCTGGCAACACTGCTCTGGATGCCCGCGCCTGACGACACGACACTGGAGCTTAGTTCTGGGTGGATTTAAAATCCATTCAAAACAAACACCGGAACAGTTTCAAATCATATTTGTTGACGATTTTGATTGTCTTCTTTGAATACTCACACCTTTTTTTATTGTATTAATTTGTTATAATAATAATAATAATAATAATAATAATAATAATAATAATTATTATTATTATTATTATTATAATAATGATGATGATGATGATGATGATGATAATAATAATAATAATAATAATAATAATAATAATAATAGTACTACTACTACTACTACTACTAATAATAATAATTATAATAATAATAATAGTAATTGTATTATTATTACTAATATAATTACTATTATTATTATTTATTATTATTATTATTATTATTATTATTATTATTATTATTATTATTATTATCCTTGCTATTGTTTTATTTTATTTTATTGTGTTTTATTTTGTATTATCTATTGACATTGACTTTCATCCGTGCAATCCCATTTTCCTCACCTGGGCGTGACGTCACGTGATCGGCCCCGCCCCCCCGGACCATCGTCGCGGCCGCACGGAGCGAGCGTCACACGGGCGGTGGTTCGCTTTGACGGACGAGCGCGAGTGTGGGGGGAAAACTCCGATTGAGTGTTTCCTTTTGTTATTTTCATAGATATTTGATCCCAACTTAGTTCTTCGGAGGACTGATGGAGAGGGTCCCCCGCTAGGCGCTCCCCCTGCGCGATGGTGCCCTCAACTCCCTGTAATATAGTTCGATAACAATTACCACTTTTTCTCAGACACAACCAAGGTAGGTCTCCACAAGGAATGGTGAAATATAAACGCGTTAATTTGTAGAAAAAGTGATTTACTAGTTAAGCTTCACTATTATTTTCATTCACAGACGATTATAGAATGTACAATCATGACAGTTTTGATCATTGCTGTTATTTCTGTAACTATAACATAGACAGGTGTGGAATCTTTGGGACTGGATCATACAATAAAAAAAATCTTCTCAGATTGGGGGCCCCCAGGCAACATGTTATCGAATGGGGTCCTTGCCCCAATGTAAATTGAGGGTCTTGAAAATGACTATCTATGGTATGAGTCATTTATAGGTATTCTGAATAATGCATTGACAAAACTATTTTCTAAATGTTATTTTCACACGTTATTCCCCACAGCTTCCTGCGCAGATGGGGTCGTTCCGTCAATTACGGCTTCTTCTCTGGAAAAATGGCCTTGGGGTCATCCGGCAGCCGGTGAGTGGCCCCCAAAAGTCTCTTGAAAAGTCGGGAATTGTCTTAAATTCAGTTATTGACAAATATAAGGCCTTAAAAGTGCTGAAATATTCTCATGATTTGAACATTCTGAGGTCTTAATTACAACACAGATAATCTTGTCGGAGTTTATTCATAAGTTATTTTTGCATCAGAGTCAACATTTTCTGCTGTTATAAAACCCTGAGTCTACGGCTGATCCCAATACTTACCTGCTACTCTTACCTGCAATACTTTAAGAAAGAGATGATTTGTCCCAATTTTCATTCAAATGTATCCAAAAAACATTTACGTTAGTGTAGGATACCTGCATATCTGCAGTTTTATTGTCCATTTGATTTAAGATCCATTTGAACCCTCTGTATTTTCTACCTCCCCCAACACAGCCCCCTGGAGGGGAAAACGATGCAGGTTGTTAATGAGGAACTTCATAATACGATGCTGTAATTTAGTATTGGAAAAAAAACACGCACACTGACTCAAAGAGGACCAATTATCGTTGTTATACAACTATGACTGCAAATAAACAATCTTCAAAATAATTTCAAATTCATGAGTTCGATAGATAGAGGAATATGTTTTGAGATGATGATAAAAATATTTGTCTATTGTTATTATTTTTTAAATTATTATTATTTTGATGAGTAAATACTTTTATTTGAAATGTTATTATAAAATATGATTTATTTGTTATTAAATCATTATTTAGTCTTTTTTTACATCCTTTTCTAAATGACACATTCTGACTCTGATGTAATAAGGTATGAATAAATTACAAATATAAATTAATATTACAAGTAAGACAGAAAAAAAAACCCGAAATTACTAAAATACTAAATTACATAAATGAAAGCTGGAATAAAAACACTTTGTGAGAGGAATCTGAAAGGACTTTGTGCATACAGTCATTTCTTCATATTCTGTGTTTTTTGGGGGGGATGCTCGGCTGGCTTCTTCAGGGATGGTCGCTGACCCTCGTCCTCTGGCCCATCATCATCTTCATCATCCTGGCCGTCACCCGCCACCAGTTCCCCGCCGTGATGCGGGACCCATGTAGGTGGACAGCCTTGTGTCGTTTCCCCCCCCCCGCCGCCCACCGATCCTCAAACACAGAATGAAACTAGTACTTAATGATACTAGTCAAATATCTAAAGAATAGAACTGAACGGGCCACATTTCGAGAAGGAAGTCTGGACTCGACAAATGTCGTTTGTTTGTTTGAAAGAGAAATGTCCACACGTCGCCACTGGAGACGTTCCAGTTTCTCTATCCCATTAAAACCGTTTGACCTCTGGCCAAAACACTCCAATGTGCTCCATTGATCTCTTATGGCTTTGGCTCAATCTCTAGTGTTTGCGCTCTCAGTTTTCAAACGGCACTTAAAGGGCACCTTTACCTTACTAGGGTTTTTTTTTTTAAATTTTGTTTCTTCTTAGCTTTTTTTTTTTTACGGCACGCTCTGCAGCAACACATTCTATACTCTGTATTTTTGTTTGGACAGAGGGTTTTGTCGCGGAAAGTTATTATTTATTTGTAAGTTATTAATATTCAAAGCTCTTGTTAAGCTGAATGATAGATAGATAGACAGACAGACAGACAGACAGACAGACAGATAGATAGATAGTGTCACAGCAGCTAACATAAAAATAGGCAGTAATAATAGAGAAATATAATATAAATATTAAATAGAAAATGGCATTATACCGTAAACCTCAAAGTTAACTAGAGGATGAAACGATGTGAAAATAGAAACCGTAAATGGCTAACAATAAATAACAATATATTTTAATCTAAAAATGACCTAAAATATTGAAAAAAAATAAAAAATAAAAAATAAAAAATAATAATAATAATAATATAACCATTTCTCATCCCTCATTTTGCCTCTCTGTGATGGATAAGCGTAGTGCTACTAGTTAGCATAGCTACTGTATTTCAAACTTAACTTTGTGTAGATAGTGTATTATGTATTCTTTCTTATCTCTTTTTGATTTTCTATCCCTTTCTCAACTGCACAGCTGTTTGTTGCTGTAATGTCTGAACTTCCCTCCAGGGATTAATTAATGTGTTATCCTATCTCATCTGATCTGAGGTAAGGTAGCTGGTAGCGTTGGTGCCAAATGGCTTTGTTTATCGCTGGTTGCTGTGGGGTCGCTGATACAGCACGCACCCACATTTTGGGTTTGGAAGAAAAATAAAGGAGATGCATTGGTCATAACTGACTACTTAGCCGAAGTTAAGAGATCAATTTGTAATAGATCATTTAAAAAAAGTGCATTGTTAGTAATAATTCCATAAGGGCTACGATGAGCTAAAAGGCGATATACATGAACCAATTTACCCTCCCACTTTTGTCCCTATAATTGTGTGTGTGTGTGTGTGTGTGTGCGTGCGTCCGTGCGTGTGCCTGCGTGCGTGCGTGTTTGGGCACAACAGATTGAATTCAATGGCCGAGGAGATTTCTCTGTGCAATGCGATAGTCCTGCTAACATCAATGTAGAATGTAGAAAGTCGAGCCAAACAATAGCCCGCTCCCCTCCCTTTCCAATGTAGTGTCTGCCTTATTCTACTTCACAGAAAAACCGTCACGGTAGTGGACCACACCCGTATGGAGAGCAACGCAATCTGACCGCTCAGATTAAAGCACCACCCCAAAAGAAAGAAAGAAACGGGGAAAAAAAGATTCTGTTCTTGACGAGTCACTCGTTTAAGACTAAAGAGTCGTTCGTTGGAAGTGTAAATTAGCCACATTCAGTATTAATTATGCTGTAAATATTTTGCCTTGGACTTTTAATTTAGTCCTCAGTAATTATTTTCACTTTGGAAGTTCAAGACTCGGCCGCCATCTCTGTAGCTGGAGTGACCCCCGACTGCCGGGTCATTTAAAAGATGTGCTCGCGATGAACGAATCGCTCATCCAAGTCTTGCACCACAAACTATTAGTAGGCCAATACTAGGGACACTAATTTATAAACTTTTCTCTGACCTGATAGCCGAACCTCGATTATTAACTGTTATCCAACAACGACAAAAAAAATTGTCTTTTTATTTTTAAGTGGAACCATAAAGATAATTTTATATGCGAACAGAGCCGATCGCAGAGAGACATGGAGACGTTCTGGATTTGGAGCCGTTCCTCCAAATAAAACTAAAGCGGTGTTTATTTGTTTACACTGTTTTGGTTGTTTTATTTGGAGGAACAGCTCAAAATACAGAATGTCTCCATTGAACAGCCCTAGAAATAGTTAATAATTGGACACACGCAAAATAAATCCCCCATAAGTTTAATGGACTGTCTATCCCTGTTTTTCTTTTACCACGCAAACTTTTTCTTTAAATTACTTTTATTTATTTATAATAATAATAATAATATTTTTTTAACTGATAGTATTAATCGGTCATAAATCTTATTTTTGCTCAACGGTTAAACGTTTAATTGTTAACATCCCTAATCCTATTTGTTTAATCTCTGAAAATAGGTAATAATTTCTAATTTTGGATTCATTTTTCAGGATTATGAGTGGGAAATCCCTCCCTGACAAGTTTGAAACAATGAGTTTTGACCAAGGGGAGCGGGGAAGGCGGGGGAGGTTTAATAGAAAATGACACTTTTTTAAAAGGGGAAGCAGAAGTTGAACGAGAATGGAAGTTCTCCTGTACCATTGTTGTCCTCAAAATGCAAAATCCTGTGCGGCCTTCTCTTGGATTGATTTTTATTTTAATTTTTTTTTACAAACTTCTGCTCCTCTGTGGATTCCCCTCTGGGGTCAACCTGCAATTATGTTCCTTTTATCCGCCTCAGCCAAGAGCGCCTTGTATTGTTCTGTAGCAAATCTAAATCTTTAAAGGCCTGAGTGAAACATGGGGGGATGAAAGAGAATCTTTTCCTCCATTACCTATAGGCCTGTGAGGTAATGGCCTATTCCCCATTCATGAGGAAAAAAACGTTGTCATATCGTGCGCTGGTGTATTTGGTGTTATAAATTCACCACCACCTTATTCCCTTCCCCCTGTCGTGATTTTGGCGTTATGTAAACCCTACGTCCTTCGTAACTTGTGTTTGAAACGTGCTATTTGATTGTTTACAGTTCACCATCTCAAGGCACTGCGTACACCCAAATGTGTGGCCTGATGGATTGCTCCCTGAATGGAGCTGTTTCCTTTCAGATTGGCTATTTACCAAGCTCTTAATCATTCTTTCAGTAAACATGTTGTCTAAAATAAAGCATTAAGTTATTTTACCAAATATTAACCTTAACCCTAACCTGGAGCAATAGAAATTCCCTGTCTTGGTTTTATCAAAGAGCACCACAGGATTAAATCCCCCTCTCCGTTGTTTGTTTTGAGTAATCATGTGTTTCTCTTATTTTATAAAATGTAATTTCTGGTGACCTCACAGATAAAGATTTTTTTTGGCCCATTCAGCTTTTATACAAAACATATTCAAGCCATACTTTATTTTGGAATGACTTCACCTTCTGTTGCTTATAATGACCTACCTGTTTAATGACCGACTGGACTTACGACCAGAGAAACAGCGCCGGTTGGCGTGTTTTTATTCACAGTCTTTAAACAAAATGGAGCTCGTGGGCCAAAACGATAAATAAAGGGCTCGCAGGCCAGTATGGAAATAGTCCACTAGATCTGCGCTTTAGGACGCTGCTGCTCTGAGGTGTCCGGCGGCTTGGATAGCAGGCTTGTCTCGCCCGGTCGTACCATGCCCCGCCTGCACCGCCTGTCTGCAGCGGTGGCTTGACCACGCCCCGTTGGCCCGCCACAACAATATACACTGTATACATCTCATCTCATCACCGTTCTGTCTCAGTCTCGTTCTCGCAGTCTGTCAGTATTCACTACACTAGCGTTCTCAATGGCCAATGGCCACGCCCCCTTACCGCGAAATAACACTGCTATCCTCGCTTATCGACCAATTCGCTTATCGACCTGATCCTAGGAGCGGAACTCGTCGTTAAGTGAGGAGTACCTGCATAATAATAATAATATAAATAATATACAAATGATAATAATAATTTACATTTGCATTTATTCATTGAGCAGACAATTTTGTCCAACGCCACTTAGATGAGAGGCTGGAAACAATCAAAGTAAACATTGAGCAACCTCGAATTTAAGTCCCTGAGCACCTGTCTCTAAATTCAACCAGATACAAGTGTGAAGATAGCTCTAAGGAATCAGAATATAGTTGTGTTATTGGTAATTTTGTTTTTTTTCTCTCTTTCGGTATGTTTGTGCTGTATAAGTACTCCTATGCTGTTTGTGCGTTATGTCAATACAACAACGTAATACTCGTAAATATAAACAAAACTGAGAATAGTTTCTTTATAGCTAAGATAACAATGATAAATAAAATTGCAGGTAGCGATATGCGGTCCAGTTTAGTCGTGTTGTGTACGTTTTACAGTTTCTCGAGTTCTCTGAAACGCAGAACAGTTTTCTGAGTTTACTTGAACGCAGCATCGGCTCCCGGGCACAGTGCTGAAGTTGGTTTTCCAGATAGTTTTTCCAAAATTTTCCTCTAACAATAACAATAAGGGGCTGCCGTACAATTGCGGGCTGGACCCCTAATAATAATACAGTAATAATAATAATAATAATAATAATAATAATAATAATAATAATAATAATAATAATAATACAATGAAATGAAAAAAATATATAATATATATAACATAACAAACAAATAAATATAACAATAGAAATAGTGCTAACAACAACAACAACAATAAATATTGCTGCAGGCAGTTATACATGGGGTCCATTTTAGTCCTGTTAGTTTGGTATTACATTTTGCAGATTTTCTTTAATCCGGCATCAGACTACACCAATTATGCCTGATTCTGACCCGGATTTGTTGTACCGGAAAAATATTTAATTGTCCGGCCATAATAGTCATCTTTATCCTGTGTAGTGTGACATAAGCGGTGAAAACCCTGACAAAAGGTCAATCATTTTTACATTATGGCTATTACAATTTCTCCAGGTTCTGTAAAACACATATTTTTATATTGACATGAATTACAACACACATCACCAGCGATGGACACTTGGTACCAGGTCCCCGGGTGCATCGACAAATGCTGCCCGCTCCTGGCTGCCCCCCCCCCCCGGAGGAAGGACAAGCCAGGATGGGAAAAATGCAGAGGCCACATTTCACTGGCCACCATCCAAGAAAGCAAAAAAACAAACTGAGAGTATTAAAGATATTTATTCTGCAGAATAAAGAAACAGATGCACTTCAAACTCGTGTAGCTGTTCAGTCTGCCCTTGCTCCTACCGAAGAGCCCGATATACCGATGAGAGGTTGTGTGCCATTGGTCAGGTGTCATTTACACGATCATGTCCCCCCAATCATATCTCCGGGTGTTTCTCTCATACAATGATTTAACAGTCAAACTCCAGTCACAGATACAATCTTACTGTGCCATAATACAAACCACAATAATCTGTCAAGCCCTCTGGGGTTATCCTTATCTTCGAACAAGGTTGAGTGAAGATAGAATGTAATCTGTTTTTTACAATACAGTATAGCCTTCTCCCTTTTCATTTTAAGCCCACTAAGTTTAACTGTAAGAAGCTGCATGTGCATGAAATTTCTTTAAAACAACTGTCTATTTTTGCCTCTAAACCAAACCTTGTCATGTTAGAACTCAACCGTGTTGTCTGTTGAAATAAAACTGCAGTTAGTGACGGAAAGGCCACATTTGGTCTTGTGTGGGGCAATAATGACAGTTACGGAAGTTTGACGTAATTTTGGTGGTGACGCCTTTCTGTGCATCACATGTTATGATGGCTTACGGATTCATCAGATCCGAAAAGCGTTGACGTCTTTCTGTGAGTAATTACAATTTCCCGGGTACTAGTTTTCCGACGCTTTTTCTTGCACATGAAACGCATCATGCAGTCACACATTTGGATGGACTCAGGCAATAATGACGTAGTTACGGAAACTTAACCGTTTGATTCCATATGGGGCAACCATGATCTTGTGATGTACTGACATGGTGATGCCTTTCTATTACATTTTCTGATGGGATACAGTTACATGAAGTCCAAAGAGTGTAGACGTCTTTCTGTGATTAATTACAATTTTCCGGGTACTAGTTTTCCGATGCGTTCCAAGTATGTAAAACGCATCATACACTCACACAGTTTGGGTGGACCCGACTTTCTCAGGATGAACGTTTTCTTGTCCAAGTTTTGGGATTTGTTACTATTTCATGAAACCGGAAAACGGTTGACAATTTTCCGGGTATTATTTTTCAGATTAGTTCCGTGAATATAAACTCATCATGGATTTGCACATTTTGTATCTTATGACTTCCTCGAATCCCGTGAAGTAACAAGGAACACAATGCAGCCTCTAACGCGATGTTAGATTCAAACAGAATGTCTTCATTTACAAAAAGGCCAGAGAGATAACATATCAATCGAACAGCGCCGCAGACATTATGACTGTACGACTGTACACACATACACACACACACACACACACACACACACACACACACACACACAAACTCCTCTCGTTCCACCGCTGACCGTAAGTTTTAGAACCTTGGCGTGTCGGTGATGCACAAACGTTTCGGCTACTTCCGGTCTTATTTCGGCGGTTTTTCACTAATTCCTTCTCCGTATGTGGATTGATATGGATGAAACTTGAACCATGAGATGTCTGCGACGTCCCTGTTCTAGTGACACCTCGATACCCGTGTCCATAGCTGCAGTGGTTGTCCTGTTCCAGACACTTGGACCTGTTCCAGCCTGGAAAGTGCCAAGGAGAAAAATTATAATAAAAATCCGAAAAATAACTATAGGGTTATTGTTTATTAGGCTAATGATTTATTGTAATTTTTCTTGCACTTTTAGGGTTTAAGGGTTTTTATATATATATATATTTTTTTTTATTTTTTTTTATTTTTTTTCCCTTCTTCCCAAAACTGTCCTCTTGTCTTTTCCAGGCTACGTCGGCCCCCGGAACCTTCCCAGCTCGGGGTTCTTCCCTTTCCTGCAGACGCTCATGTGCAACACCGACAGCACCTGCCACAACAAGTCCCGACTGTCCAACCTGGACAAATCAAGCTCCACACATAAAAGGTACATTGCTTCCATTGGCTGGTTCTCCAATTTCTTCATTGATGTTGGTTATAGTTTAGAGTTTTTTTTATTTTTGATGTTTTGTGTGTACATAAAGAAGTGTACATACACTACATCATATATTCACCTCTGGATTAATGGTCCACAATATGCCTACTGAATCTCAACTTTGCAATTTCTTTCGAGATATGTAGATATCAATCAGGAACATTTTTTTTGTAATCCAACTGCCTGTTATCATGTGACACAAAACCCACAAAATTTTCCATGGCAACAATGACTAATCACCTCCAGTGTGAGGCTGAAATTCAAGGGTGTGTCCCTCATTTGGGACCCAAAGGTCACGCTTTTGAATTTCAGCCTCACGTTGGAGATGATTAGTGATTGTCGTCATGGAAAATCACCACTGGGACAGGAGTTGTTTCACCTGGAAGTATTTCTTGCTGCGCTCCTGCCCGCTCATAACCTTGCCACCTGGTTGAAGAAAAAACCTTGGCTTTTGATAGCTTTTGACAAAGCCAAATTCCAATTTAAATAAATACATAATGGAAATAAGTTGTGTTGCTAGATCAAAATTGCAAGGTCGACTAATTCAACAGCTCCAGTCAGGATACTGTAGCAGCCCTGTGTTTGTCACAATAAGCTCAAGTTTCACACTGAAATGGAGGAGGCCATCATACTTGTGAGTTGATAGATTTTTGCTCTCCAACCTCTGTGAATGCTTCCAGTTATTTTACCATCACCGCCACTGGTGATGGTAAAATAACTGGTACTTTTTCCACACGACTCAACAGTACTAACCCCCCCCCCCCGGGTGACACTACAATAATAATAAGCACAGTGGCTGATAAAAAAACGCATTTGTGTCAACCTTTGATCGAAAAACAGAATAGAAAACACCAAAACGCAGAACGAGCACTTCTGTTATCAATCGGAGATGTGGCCTGGTTTCCTCCCCACATCGGATCACGAGGATCGCGTGGAGGAATTTTATCAGAGGTGTTTTCTCACTCGCATTCTTTCTCTCACTCCGGTCCTCTGCCTTATTTTGGAATGTCAAAGTCATGCTGGCTGGTATTGGCTGTCACTGGGCCGTATCGCTGAGAGAAATAGCGAAACCGGTTTTTCGAAGAAGGACTCGCCCCATGAAACGACAGCTGCTGTCCCCTGCTATTGTGACGCAAAAGGCCTTGAGGCATTGTCCTTCCTTTTGTTTTTTACGTTATTGTACTGTCCAGTGTGACGAATTTGTTTTGTTTTTTCTACAGCTCACATATTGCGCCCACCGGTCCTCCCGTGGCTGCCATGCTCGAGCAGATCGACCTTGTCCGATCAGCGCTTCTCCTAGACTCCGCTGGCGACCAGAGAGGCCTTTTGGACTTGTGGGAAAAGATTTTGAGTATGTCACCCAGGCAGCCGTTTTGATTTAGGTTTTCAATAGCGGAACAGTTTCAGGATGCCTTGATTTCAATGCCTGGTATTTAAATAATCCTCTTTTTGCTATAACAACTTTTTCTTTTTCAATTTAGCCTTTTTTAGAATCACAATCATAATATGTTTATTCCACCAAGTATTTTTTCATATTGGAACTTGGTGTGTTTCTCCCCAGACAATAGGCTTAATAAAAGCTTAAGTCTGAAAAGTAAAAAATAAAATAAAGTGAAAGTCAAATATATAGAAATAGCCAAAAATAAGGAACAGAAATACCCAAATATATAAAATATACATTATTTACAAAGTGCAACTCTATGCGCAGGATAAAGTATTTGTATATACTGTATATGGGTATATAGGGTATAAATTATTAATACTATGTAAATTATTACAGTGTCAAAACTGTTATGATGGCAGTGTAAGTGTATTCCACACATTTTATACTGCAAAAATAAATGAGTTAATGGCCTTATATGATTTGAAATAAAACCACCCGATTGAAAAAGGCCCTGAAATGAGTTTATTTATTAAACAAAAAAAAAAAATCATTACAAGGCACATTTACACTCAATGTACGAACATTTAGACTTATTTTTTGTCTCACTGATATAATCACTGATACCGAATTCTATGACTTGTTGCCAACTTTATTGATATCAAAGCCATCTATTCAAGTTCAAGTTCAAGTTCAAGTTCAAGTTCAAGAAGGATATTGTTATTCAAGATTCCATTCGCATTGCAGATTCATATTGACAAGTCTTGTCATCCGGCTTAACCCTTGTCTTCTGCTTTTCAGCTTCACCTCATCAAGGAAGACCCAACAACACCGCTCAAACAAGCAGCGTTAATGACACGGTGTTGGGAGACCAGGTGGCCGTTATTCATAAAACTGTTAATTCTAGAAACCGGGATGAGTCCCACATGTAGTCAGCTACTTCCCACAGTGTGTAAAAGGGCAAACCACCCACAGCTGATTCACGAGGTTCAGAAAGAATAAGTCAAACTTGGTTGTTGTGTGTAGCCTCAATGCTATTTTTTGTCAAGACACAAAGGTCAATACATGAAAATATAGTAATAAAAATATTAATAATAATATATATAATAATATAATTTTCCTGGAACATTTATCACATTTAGTTGATAAACCATTTTATTAATTCATTATTCACGTTTCAATTTTCACATTAAATTTTTCACATTAAATTTTTCAACAAATTAGATACACATATGGTAAGGTATTTTGAGAATGCTGTTAAACTTGTTACACACACACTATACAACAGTGTACTTTACTTAATTCTGGCACTGTTATCCGTAAGTGAAAAAACTGAATTAATTGAAAAGTGAATAACATTGTGGGAGTCTTTACCCACATGTACGGGTTTAGGGAGGGAGATGATTGTAGCCTCACTGGCGGCTTCAGCATCCTTGAGTCTTACACTTGTAAGGCAGCATAAAGCAGCATTGTATGTCGTGAAATGAATAGTGTATTTGAAAATTAGTGAGCAGTTGGGTGAACAAAAAGACGGTGTCCATTTCATTATTCTAGAAGGAAGCGATTCCTTCCTAAAACACAATGCGATTATTTACCACAGCCAAAACATGCCCCGCTCTACTTTCCATTCAGCTACAGCAGGAGGTCTTGGACTCAATGAGCCTGCTGAAACGCTCCCTTTGCACCGTGGGCCTCTCCATGGTCAACAAGACCTCTGATGACCCGCTTGCCTTCGCCATAATCACCTTCTGCAAGTCCAACGACAGTCTGCTGGAGGTGTCCTTGCTCACACTCAACCAGGTGAACGCTATTATTCACCCCGCACTGTACAGAATGGGTAGCTGGGCTTGGCTCGAAAATACGAAACGACGATTCCCTCAACGTACTTCCTCTCTTGGGCTTCCAGATGCTGATGGACCTGATGCTTCATGACCCCAGCATGGCATTGTCCGCCATCGGGGAGGTGGTGATGATATTCGACCAGCTGCAGAACCAGAGTTCGCTGTGGGACACCCTGCTGGGCGTGCCCCGGCTCTTCTCACCCACCTCCGTGGACCATGCGCTGGACAGCGTTGAGGCCCTGCTCACTAACCTGCAGGGGTACAGCTCAATTTTTCATTATAAGCGTCTCTAAATTATTCTCTTTCGTAAAATGGGAAATAAAAAACACTCAGCAAGTAAAAAATAAGTAAACTTACGTCACTTAAGTATGCTTTTCATATACTATACTTTGAGTATACTTTGAGATTACAGACTTAAGTGATGTCTCGTATGTGAAAGTATACTTGTTGTGTACATCAAAAGAATACCAAATATACTTCTAACAGACAGCTCTTGACGATTTTTATTTGTTTATAACACAAGTGTTATCTGAAAGTATGCTTAGTATATTTAGTATACTTTTTATGTATTCACAATTAATATTATATATATAATAGAGTTGTTTTGAATCAAAACCACTTAAGTTATACTGAGTGTGTTTATGTCTAAATTATATGAGAAATATAATTTCTAGTATTTTATTATAAGGTTACTTTTGGCCGCCAAAATAGCACAGTTATAATTATTGCAGACTTTTAAGTATACTCAATTACAGCTTACACTTTGCATTACACCTCAATAAGTCACTTAAGTAATTTGGACACACTTCACAAAAGTTAAGTGTGAAAGTATACTAATGATAATAAATAAGTACATTTAGTGCACGTTTTGTGTATTTCCAATTAATATACTAAAGTTTTGTTGAACTGAAAATAGCACACTTATAATTACAAGACACCTTTTAGTATACAAAAAAAAAAAGATTATGTTAGGTTAATGTTTTAATATACTTTTTGTGCACTTATGCTTGTGTACTTAAGTGTACAATACTTACAATACACTTGGAGCATATAAATCACTAGTATATTAAACCTGTACTATAAATTAGTTCATAAAAGTAAATCACAAGTTGAGTTTTACTTTATCCTTAAGTTAACTCACAAAAAAAGTATAAATGTGTAGAAATATACTTAGATAAACATTTAACACACTTTATGAGAATCAGAATCTGTTTATTTGGCCAGCTACATTTTCATATGCAAGGAATTTGTCTTGGTAAGGATTGGTGCATTGCTGTACAGACAATTAGCATAACAATAATATACAAAATGTATATACAGGATATACAAAATATGATTCTATGCACAGGATAAAAAATAGTTAAAAGGCAATGGCTGGCGCCGCATGGTTTCTACTTTGGCTGTGGGTATAAAATATGAATAGAGATAAAGAAAGAAAATAAATTCATATCAACAGATAAAAATATATTAACTATAGATATAAATAAAATGACTAAATATAAAATATTATATATATAGATTAAATAACTATGGATGGATTTATATACTAAAAATATACTTTCCGTATGGAAAGATGTTCTTTTTACACTAATTAAAACATACCTATGAATATTATATTGCATTTTTGCCAAGTCTCTTCCATAAATTCTACACATTGCACCTTTAAGTACCATGGAGGTTTAGGGTGCTTTAGTGCTCGTTAGGAGAATTCTGTGTTTTATTCCGTTGTTTCCCCAGGGCTGTGGGTGTGGTGGAAGTCGGCCTCCCCGAAGCCGGTGCCACCATCACCGCCATGCGCCCGCTGCTTACTGCAGGCATCCACCTGATCCACTACGCTCAAAAGTGGCCCGGAAGAGGTAACACCGCCTGTAGCCTAGAGACTTTAACCCTGTCCCTAACTTCTACACCCCCCCCGAGGGTTATTTTTTGTAGTTTATATTAACATTACTGAGACAAACATCTATCATATCAAACAAAAAGTACTTATTAGTGATGCACGACTCGCAAATGGTTCGGTCAGAGCAAAGGATTTATTCCTAGCGAACGATTTGTTTGTAGTGAACAACTCAGTGAAAGGTCTCAGGAATCGGGAGTCACTTGGCCGACAGAGTCACTCGCGACTCGGTAAGAGCAGGCATTCACTGAGACTCAGAGGATTCAATTAATGTGAAAAAACGGTGAATGCATTTGGCACAATTCATATTGAATTTTGACTTATTTACACTTTGCATTCCACCTAAATAAATCATTTAGATGGGACTAAATGATTCTTGTGAGAATTCCATTCACAACTCCCACATAACCATTTGATTCTGCCCAGATGTCTACATCACCCTGGGAGACGTCGTCACGCTTCAAAATGCCACGCTGAGCAATGTAGTGAAAGGTGTTCTGCAGGAGGTCCAGATACCACTGAACAAGGTATTATGACACACCCAGTATTTTGTCACGTACCAGAATAGGTATTCTGCTAGTCATATATAATATGACAATATAAATGTTATTATTATTATTATTATTATTATTATTATTATTATTATTATTATTATTATTATTATTATTATTATTATTATTATTATTAGGGGTCCAGCCCACAGTGAACAAAGGCAGAAGCTACGAACACAGTTTACGTCTTGTTAGAACCCAGACGTTGCAAACATCTCGTGGTTCAAGTTTCATCCAAATTAATCCACATACGTTGCAGAAATTAGTGAAAAACCGAGAAAATCTCACCCAACGTAGCCGGATGGTCACTGAAACACCAACGTTTGAAAACGTATGGTACGAGATTCAAATTTACAGGAAGACGCTTTGTGACGTCATCGTACTACGTACTATATTTATGTGCAGGTTATGGCCAGTGTGTGCCCAGTGCGCGGTGTAGACTCCCTCGCTCTGTTGTGGTTAGAGATTACAAACTAGGCTTGTGTTTATGTACCTTCTTAAAGATTTGTTCATTTTAGTTTATTTATTTATAGGTTTATAAAATACATTATTATTGTGAGGGCAGTTTTCTGTTGATTTACAAAGTGCGATAAAATAATTGTGTTCCCCAAAATGGATGAATAATCGTGGTTAATAATTGTGTTCCCAATATTCAGTAGAATAATCGGGATTATCATTTTGGCCATAATCATGCAGCCCTACATTATTTTTGGCGTAGGAAACCCATCCACAGCAGCAAACACCACCCGATCATAGAATGACATGTGTGTGTGTGTGTGTGTGTGTGTGTGTGTGTGTGCATGTACTCTTACCTGCTTGACGTTGGCAGGGCGTTTCGTTTGATATTTTATCCTTTTTTAAAATACAAACGTATTCTGTTCCATCTGTAGGAGGCCAAAACAGTCCAAAACATATTCTGTGTTTTTGTCCTCACACAGGGAGTTTGCTTGCAGCCCCAGAGCAATGGCTCCGAATGGTGTCTGTTTTGTTTGAGTCCCAACAGTTTAAAAAGTTGATCAAATGTCTCTGAGGGACATGCAGTGTTTGATTTCCTTCCACAGAGACACCCTGAGGTAGGACTCCATGGACTACAGATAGGAGACAGCCACCTTCTCATTTTTTGGATAAAGTCAGAACAAGTGAATCTTGTATTAGTAATTATGTGTGTCACCTGGACTCACCGCTTAATTACATCGGTCGATGCTGCGTTTATTGAAAACAAACTGATGCTACGTTCCATGGGAACTCTAAAATGTGTAATTGGTGTTTGATAATGGACCCCATGTATTGCCGCCTGCAGCTATATTCATTATTATTGTTATTGTTATTATTATTATTATTATTATTGTTATATAAACATCAAACTTATATTGTGCTTATCTAGGTACTCAAAAGCTCTTCAAATTGCAAAACAAAAAACAAATTTCCTAATAATTATATATATATATATATATATATATATATATATATATATAGTCGTAGTTCCGCCTGCGACACGCCAACAGTGGCGTATTCAGGGCCCTCCGACCACAGAGACAGACAATGGAGTTGAAAACACACCAGTTTATTGTAGTGAGTGGGCTAGGTGGAACAAGGCTGGAGCAGATGTAAAACCTTTCATGAGGGGCTCCTCTGCTGTGTGTGTGTGGGGATGGGGTTTTTACAGAGCAACAGTCGAAAAACGCCACACTGATCCTGGGCCCAATTACCCAAGATAGGTGTGGCTGCTCAAACCACACCATCTCCACTCCATATAAATATATATACAGTATATATGGTTTATCAAGTATGTACTGTAAGTATACATCTTTTTTTTTCACTCACACTGGACGTTCAACGCTGACAGTTGAATACATAACGAACGACTGGTTATGTACTGGTACATGCAAATTAAAATACATATAAAAAAGTGGGTGTATATATATATATATATATATATATATATATATATATTTTTTTTTTGGTTTAAAGCTGTCGTCTTCCACAACATTTAGCTGACAAATAACGCAGCTATTGTGTCTTTTCTTCTGCCGCTGCAGGCTTTCGGCCTGGCGTTGGACAGAGCCATGGTTCGCTCCTGCATATGCAACAGCACCGGCTTACTGTTGACGACAGCGTGCGCAACCGGCACCGTAGATGCGCTGCTGGGTTGGATCAGTCCGGAGAAGGTGGCCAAGCAGGTCTGGCCGAAATCTGTTATGACCACCAACAAAGGAACTCCTAAAAATAGCACAAAAAGCTTGTTTTGTTGATATGCGGGCAGACAATGACCTTTTTCATTGCTTTACTTCTTTATTAGCACGGGGCTAGATAAGTGAAGTCAGATGCCCTGTGGTTTCTCTACGTCATGTCCCTCTCTCTCTCTCCTTTGAGTGTAGGCAAAGGGCATATCTGCGGTCTGTCTGTCTGTCTATCTATCTATCTATCTATCTATCTATCTATCTATCTTTCTATCTATTGATTCAATTCAAAGGGCTTTATTGGCTTGGGAAACACACGTTTACATTGTGAGATAATAACCGAAAATTAAAATAGAAAAGTGCAAACATGCCGTTAAAACCAATCTATATAGATAACTGAATAGAACCTAAAATAAAATTACAAAAATGTAGACATGGCAATTGAATATAGATTGATACATATACGAATAAGGATATATGCTAAAATGCATACAGAAATTTATATACATGGCACTTATAATATGAATTGGTAAAGATAACAAAAATATAATATATACATATATATACATATATAGTAAATACTGCCTATTTTTTAAGTGAGCTGCTGTGACTTTGTCTGTCTGTCTGTCTGTCTCTGTCTGTCTGTCTGTCCATCCGTCTGTCCATCTATCTATCTCTCGCATCGGCCTGTCCGTCTAAAATCTCCCTCTCTCCCAATGTTCTTTAACATCGCCGCAGGTGATTATACTCAGCGGTACGACAAACAATTATTCTGCACCCCAATGAACACACACACACACACACATACACGCACTCACACGCAATTGAGCAGTGCTAACAAGCATTGTGGCAGACAGCTCCCGGGTCACATGTGGAGACAGAAGCCCTGGGGACGTCTAATTAGGCCTGCCACTAAGCTGGAACACTGCTATCTGGGTAATAGCCAGTCAGGAGGTGTTAGCTAACCACCTCCTCTCTGCATGCTCTGCACTCACTGTACATTACATATTTACATGTGGCTTAAGTGTTTTTTGTGCACGTGTCACAAATCATCGGAGGAGACAGGAACCCGTCGGACACTGTGGTCAAAGTGGACAGAGCGGCTTGGAGACTTGTTGACAAGCAGGGAATGTGGAAAATACAAATGGATGTACTGTAGGATGTATCGACATCCCGATATTCAAATACATATATTTACTTTCCCTTACATTTCCTCCATTTCCTCTTCTCTAACCCAGATTCTGCTGGCATGGAGTAAGGATGTAGCTCTGGGTGACGTGGCCTTCGCCAGAGGCCTGCTGCACAGCCTGATGGGAGGGTCGTTCCCGCGGGGCCGGGGAGGCATCAACAACACCAGGTCCCGCCGCAACGCCCAGGATCCCCAACAGAGCGTCGACGAGGAGCTGTAAGCAGAGAGTATTTTCTACCTCCTCTTGTCCTCCGTGTCCAGGCATTATCAAAAGGTTATTTCTAATGTGACCTCAACTACAACATGGATTAAAGACTAAATAGGCTTAAATCAAACCTGACAACATGTGTATGTGCTCTTGCGGCCTGGCCAGAAGTGAATATGGTACTGGACATTCTTACTCAAGTAAAAATACATTAAACAATAGTTAAAGAAAAAACATACTCAAGTAATTTCTTATTGAGTTACTTTTTTCGCTCTGCAGGTTTAGTGGGACACAACCTTTAAGATTTAAAAAGGGGTATAGCCTGTTAGGGTACATCACAGACAAATGCGTTTAATAAATCAATCAATAATCTTGAAAAATAAACAAAATATGGCATATGGTAATCCTATATTTTATCCTACAGGAACATATTTAAACCTCTAAACAAGTAATGCAATTCCACATCAACTAATGATAACATTTAAGGCTGTCCCCTGAAAGTCCACTACTGCTCGTCGATCTGGTACTTTAACGGTACTCTTATTGGTTCTTTTTCTATTTTTTCAAAGAAAAACTAAAACAAATTAAGAGCAGAATCAACACTGCTTTATTTTCTGCACGTTACGCATGGAGAGGGGGCGGTAGGGGCGCCTTCATATACATACGAGCATACATATACAGTATGTAGTGGAATGGCATTTCCCTAACATCTTCCGATGTTAGTGAAAATGCTCATTTGACAAATATCATAATGTTATCGCAAGTTAGATACAGGTTGTATAGCCTTAAAAAAAAATAACATACATGTTTCTTAATTTCTTCAATACTGTTTACAGTACCGGCAACGTCAGAGCTTATCGATATACTATAGTCGTTAATATTTTAGGCCCAGTGACCATTTAATACCGGGTTGATTTGTACCCAACCCTAGGCACGAGCCCCCTCCACCGAATAGTCTAATATTCGAATTGAACAGTCGAATCCGATTCGGGAACAGCCCAAATTAAATTGGTCTAGTTTGTATTAAATGTTAGTTATAAATACACAAGTCAGACAGCAGCCACCATCAGTCTTGTAAACATTATCAAGTCATAGTTTGACAGAAATCTGACAGCAGTCGACATAACATAAGTTAGAATCTCCTCAACGTGCTTCCTGAGGTCCAATGCCCTATATCCAAGTCCGATGTCTACCCTGTATTATATAAAGTACAGTCAATAAAGTGCCGTTAAGAGTGTACTTTAAGTAAGTACTGTACTTGTTACTTTCTGCCTCTTGGCCTGTATCACACTTGTCTTTTTCCTTTGCATTGGCAGCTTTTTGCACCTGGGTCACGTGGTGATAGATATTCTCAGAAGCTTCCCGGAGGTCGACATGGTGGTTCAAACCGTTCTGCGCGGTGGATTTACCACCATGCAGGCAGCCAACCTGGCCTTGGATTCCGTAGAGGGTAAGATCTTGCAGCAATTTCAATACAGAGTGATTTTATTTTTTCAATATGTTACGGTCAGGAATTTTGTTCATATCCCCCATTGATTGAAATAGATGTTTGAAATTAATAGGGGAGTTGAGGTCTCCTTTGGGGTGGATTTCAACACTTTAGGAGGGAAATATTACTAACAGCACAGATGTCAAGTATTATTTTACAGACTCACCTAAATATCGGCATAGCTCAAATACAGACTCAATTCTTTTTTTCCATTCCCTCATTTAATTTTATTCAGTAGCTTTCCTCTTCTCCAAATTATTATTACTTCTCCATCATCAATGATTAATCGATTTCTTGTCGTAATTTAGATTCTCTGGAGCCCAATTTTCTAATGACAAATCCTGTGTTGAGCTATAGTCTTTATATAAAGTAGCGATTAAATGTATATCATATCCAGCTCTTGTCGCCTGCTTTTTCACAGTGCTTAAAATTGGGGAGAAGCAATCCCACTCAATCAGGGAACAGAGTCAAACTAAAAAATAAACACCCATCTGAGGACACCAATCAGAAAGAGCCCAAGGTGAAACAGGAGAAGTAATGGTAACGAGCAACTTTGTTGTCAGATTTAGCGATTTTTCCCCTCCAAGAACAACTTTTTTTCATACTCCAAAACTCAAAATTGGGGCCCCGTTCCTGTCTTACTAAGCCCTGTTAAGGGGGAAAGGGAGGCGTTTGGTTTGTTTTTTAAATTGAAGGACGTGTTTTTGCGTTGGCCTTAAAATGTTCCCCCTGGTTTTACAGAAATTACAGACGGCATTTTAAATGACGCCAGTTACCTCCAAAAGACCTTCCTGACGCTCTTGACCAACCAGTCCGGGGCAAATTCCTGGATCGGCCGGGCCCTGGGTAGCGCCGTGGAGATGGTGATGATGGTAAAAGGAAGTCTGAATTGACTTTCCCACTGCAACTCTGCAATTCTGTCATCATAGCCCAAACACAGTTGAGAAAATGAAAACTACTATCATTCATATAAAGTACAGTATTACGTTACCCTAAATTAAGAGAGGACACAATCAGAGGGTTCCAGAGTCCTAAAACATTTACATTTACATTTACATTTAGTCATTTAGCAGACGCTTTTATCCAAAGCGACTTACAAGGGAGAATAACATTCAAGCTACAACATCCAGGTGGAAGGTAGAAGGCACCACACACACTGCTCGCAACATCTCAGGTGCTGCTTGTCGTCCTTGTGTCGTTAAAGATTCTGACACCCAAGGGCCCTCTGACATGCGAGGGCCTGGTGGGTCCCTTCAAGTGGATTTTGCCCTCTGAGAGCGTAGACCCAGAGATGTGGATGGCCTTAATCTGCCAGAACACCTCCGACCTGCAGCAAATCCTGACAAGGGACTGGGCGCCATTGATGATGAAGGTGAAGGCTATAGATTTGATAATACGGCCATGTTGGAGTTTTTCTGTTTTTTTTATTATATAGTGTCCTGGTTATCTATTTCATGAAAAAAACTTCTTGTTGACTCTAGATCACATCTCTACATTTCAGTCAGTTATATTCACGAGGAAAAATACATTTTTTTGCCCTCACCAGGTGCAAGAAATCTACAGCACCGTTCCCGGTCAATCAGACCGCAACGTTACCCTTCCCATGATCCTGTCTGAGTGGCACAAGCTATCGAACCACTCGCTTCACTTTGCAGCACTGCTGGATAGAATCGCCGCGGAGCTGGGTGCAAACTACTGGATGGCCTGGATGCAAGAGAACAGCACTTACGACATGACTGGGATGCTCAAACAAAGGTCTTTCGAAACATGAAAGCATGCAAATGAAAAACATGCATTACCTGAACATATTGCCTTTTTTTTCTAAACAAGACATTTTTGTCAGTCACCAATTTCACTGTAACATGCGCACATTTGATACAGAGTTATATAGTTTAGTATAGTATAGTATAGTGTGTAGTAGCACATAGTTATCATGCATTTATCCCATTGAAATGAAAACCTGTTTGCAAATTGTAAACACAGCCGCATGATCCGCATTTTGTGAATGCTAAATTGCCGTAATCTGTTTTTGCTCCAGGCAGACTTGCAGGGACAAAACAGCATTTAAACCACTTCATAACATGAACAGTCTAACGATGAAAATGATGATAAATCATGGCTCCAGATGAACTTTTTACATTGGTGGCACTGGTGCGCCTACCTTTTACATTTGGGTGCACCTGCACATAATTTAAGTGCATCCGAAAATGTTCAGGTCAGGATTAGGCATCTTAGGACCAGAGACAAGCGAGACAGGTTACCTGGAGAATGGTTACCTTCGCCGATGAGGTCGGGTCTGGGCTGGGTCCTTCAGGGCCGGGGAAAGGTGTAACGGGCCCCGCAGCATTTTTCTAGAGGAAAATGTATCAATAATTCTAGGGGTGTGCATCTCTCCCTTATGCATCTCTCCCTCGCACATGTGCAAGATATACGTAAAATCCCGCTTTACACTGACAAAATGATCTACAGAAAACCGGCAAATGTCTGAACACTAGGGATGCAACGGTACAGTGGGCTCACGGTTCGGTATGTATTACGGTTTTGCGGCCAAGGTAACAGTACGGTTTTGATATCTTTATATTTAAGGGTTTTAAAGTAAAAAGGTGGAAAAAATATTTTTGTAGTAGTCTGCCTCAAGTAACTAGTGTAACGCTCTGTGTGTATGGCCATGGGGGGAGGGGGGGGATGGGGGTTCAAGTAAAAAAAAATAGAAAAATGCTGCACGGCTCCACGTGGACCCCGCGCAGCTTACGTGGCCAGTGGAGCTGCAGCAGTGGATAAACATGGATTTAATAGGAGCAGCACTTACGGCGGGCCGTGCCCGTACGCTGGGCCAACGCATCTGGTGGACTTCTACTGTGATATCGTATTACTGCGGTTCACGTGTGCGTATTGAACCGTAGGGGGCGTACCGAACAGTTCGATAACATACCGTGTACGGTTGCATCCCTACTGCACACCCAATTAATGTATGTCAAAAAATGTTTTAATACTTTTATACATGTGTGACCCAGGAGTCCTGTAAATACTTTATGAACTGGACGCCGAGTCATTCTATGCACAATGAATGAAATATGATATTTCAATATGAATGAGTGTTTATTTTGCTTTGACTTTGATCCCTGTGATCCACTTTAACAGGGCAGACAAACCGGACTAACTTAACAATTTACATAACATTGCATAACTTCATTTAGCAGATGTTTTTCTCCAAAGCGACTGCCCTGACCCTACCTAAACTTAACCATATCTAACCTTATACCTAAACTTAACCATATCTAACCTCATACCTAAACTTAACCATATCTAACCTTATACCTAAACGTAACCATCTCCAACCTTATACCTAAACTTAACCTTCTCTAACATTAAAAGTAGTATTTGGATGGACTAAACCTTTAAAACTGTAATTCACTAGGTGGCGCTGTCCCAACATAGGAGGGTCCTAGGGTCCCTACAAATGCGGTCTTAGAAATGCGGTCCTAGGACTGCATTCCTGAAACTGCAGCCTCCTCTATTGCAGGAACATACAATTGGCAATTTTTGCAATACCCAACCTTGATGGCCTTGGCACAAGTCACAGGAAATCCAAGCCCCCTTACTCTCCACACAACTTAATCTAATCAACCACACAATCTTTTCTCACATTGGGTTTCAGAGTTTTCTTGGCCTTGGCAAGTTTAGGAGAAAAGACTGAAAAGAGCGGCCAGTGGCCACAGGTGATGAGCTATTTCCACATGGCTTCGTGGATCCTGAACTACAGGCCTGGCAACGCTACACAGCCAGCTAACTGTGAGTCCATTTCCAACTTTTTTTTTTATTTTACAAAAAATGTTCCGGTACACACCAATTTCATGTTTCTCTGTGACCAGGGGTTCTCAAACTTTTTGGCTGGCGCCCTCTGAAAAACAAGTCCAAAAGTCTTGCGACTCTGTCATTCCAACTAGCTGATTTTCGATCTAACAACAGCATAGTTAAGTACATGTACAAACCTCTGTGGAGTTGGCACCCCATGTGATTTGAACTTGAATGAAATCATTGCCATTCGTGCTGCGTTTCTGCTGATTTGTGCCGTAAAAATTATCATTTGTGCCGCTATGGTTTTTGATATATTTAACAGAGCTTGACATTAAGCTTTTGCTTGAGATGTTTTACTTCCTGAGGGTCTATTTGAATAAATTATTATAAAAAAAAAGAGAAACAGCAGGGATTTGGACAATTATTTAACGTTTATTGATTTATACATTTATTTACATGTAAAACATACAATTAACAGGTAACATTTACAATAAAGATACACTAAGGTATAGCTACACAGCGTCCTATATATATGGGTTGGGCGATTGTTTCTATTTTCATGTTGCCCAATCGTGGACAATATGAAAAATACATAACGTAAAACACATTATGGTGGAATTTATGGTGGAAATATCATTATTTATATAAAGGAAAAGACAAAACTGTTTCTATTGGGGGGGGGGGGGGGGGGGGGGAACGCATGTGTTCTAAATATTGAGGGGGATGTCATGTATCACCAGCACCCCCATGGAATCTAGATTCAACTAATTGTCATTGCACAGAGTACAGGTACCGATGCAACGACATGCATTTCTCTGCATTTACCCATCCTAGTAATTGACGTATCTAGGAGCAGTGGGCCGCCATATGGTGGCGCCCGGGGAGCAGTTAGGGGTTAATAGTCTTGCTGAAGGACACATCAGCACGCTACCAGGAGGAGCCAGGGATCGATCCGGCAATCTCCGGATTACTAGGCAACCCGCTCAGCCTCCTGAGCCACTGCCTGCCGCTGCTTTACTAAATACGTAAACTATAAGTAAATACGTAATAAATAAGAAAGTAACTAGTAAACAATAACTATTTAGAGGTATAGATCTCTCCAGTGAACAAAGCTAAATGAGAATTTTAACTGAACCATTCACATGCTCTTCACTCTTTTAGAAGACAATGGAACAAGAAAAATATTGTAATATAGGATAGATTTTTTTCATGAAATGCCTTGCTTCACTTTAATCATTATAAATAATGTTTTGTAGTGGAATAAATATAAACATAATTTTATACAATTTCACAGTTAAAAGAAAGGTTGGGGCCGTAAGAGTTGGCTCTTTTCAGTCTCTTCGAAAAGAGACAAACTTTTCAACACTACTGCAAGTGCGTGTCTCTTCTGCTCTGCCCCCCGTCCGCTCTGTCCGCTCTTCTCTAATCGGACTTTTTTCCTAATTCTACTCATATCACAGCATCTTGTTCCATTTATTATCTTATCTTTGATATCACAATCTAAATCATATCCATAACGTTGACTACAATTATGATGCAAATCAAGTGGACATATTGTAAAATATATAATTTTATTGAAGCGGAGCACACTTTTTCTTTTAATTATTAGAAGGCACAAGCTGTGAGCTCCGGCTCCCGCGGCTCCAGCTGCGGCTCGGACTTGGGTTCGCAGAGAATCAGCGCAGCAGCAGCTTTTGTGTCAGCAAAGTGTCTCCTCTTTTTCTGTGTGGACTGCGCTCTCGGGAACAGGAGTGGGAGAGTGAGTTGCTATGGTTACAGGGACACACAGACACAGGCCCGAGCTGTCTCTTTCTCTCGGTCTCTGTTACCGAAAAAGTAGCCTAAAGGTTGTTCATTGTGCATCTACTTAATATTTAACTGAGATTTCTCAAAATGTATTTTTCTTTTGTGAAAAATGATTGAATAAAAAAAACACATTTTCCTTATTTTGGTGCATGTTCAGAAAAATCATCTGGCGACCCCCTAAAAATATGTTGCCGACCGCCACTCAGGGCTCGGGACCCACAGTTTGAGAACCCCTGTTATAGTCAATAGGGCTGCCACTTTTCAAACCAGCACTGCCTTGCACAACACTTTTATTACTTATCTATTACTACTATTGAGAAACATACCACTCTGCTGCAGCTTCTCAATGTGCTTCAACACAGTCCAATGGGGAAAAGTCTGAACTATTATATCTGCTTTGTTTGTTTTTTATTAGAATTTTTTTTAAGTAACAGAAACATCAAATTTTATTTTTACTTGTTTTTGCAATTGTCACAGTACAGTAGTCGTTTTTCACAGTATAGCATAGACAATTATATTGTGAGCTTCTCCTTTTTGAAAAGGAGATTTCACAATTTTTTTTTATGGCTTCAGACTTTTATAGAAGCTGCAGCAGAGTGTGACATTTCTCAATTGTATTAGGAGCAGTTATCAATGTTGGGAACTTACATTTTAATAATGCCGGGGTTGAAAAACCTATCCTTAGCATGTATGGAGTTTATCGCTATCTGTATTTCCTTGCAGGCTCTGTTGATGCCAACACTTTAGGTATTCATTGTGACACTGGATTGAACTGGACACAGTTTGTTCATGCAACAGCTCACACGCTGATGTCACTTCCAGACAACCCAGAAATTCTCATCAGGTAACAGACTGCAGAAGGTGCTGCTGTAAATTGTTTTTGACTTATTGTCTTACATTTTGATGCAGCATGCCTTTAAAGTCTGGCTTTTTTTTTTTTTCACTCTCTGCTCTTCATAGCTGCCTTAAGGGAACTGTGAATCTCCTGCAGCATCTCTATGGCGACATGGTGAAGCAGCCATTGAGTTCATTTTTCCAACAACAAATCCCCAATGGTAATGCTCTCTCAGCCTATCTGACGAACCTGATGAATAATCTGTGGGGATTTGCCCAGAAGATCACCACCCTCAATGACACTTATATCTCCAGCCCGAATCTCATCCTCCCTCGCATCTATAGCCTTCTGCAGTCCACTAATCTGACGCCGCTCATGCCCCTGTCTCACAGCAATGGCACCCTCAATGTCTCTACGGTGCTGGGTGTCGCCATGCAGCTAGGTAGGATGAACCAGCACCTCTTCACCTTCAATGAAACAGACCCCTTGCTGCCCAACCTGGAGAGTTTGGTGATGCAGTTTCTCTCCATGGAGGGAAACCTAACTTTCCCTGTGTCCCTCAGCATAGGACACACGCAACTGACGTACTCAGGCTACCTGCGGCCTGAGGATTTGGCCCGCCTCCGTGAGGCCATCCGACTATACAGTAACCAGACGTCAGCAGGTTTTACAGAGGCTGCCCTAAGCGCAATTGAGCTGCTTAAGAAGATAATTGACACTCCTGACGGAAGCTTGACAGGTGTTGTTCTGGGCTACATTCACCAACTACAGGAGTTCCTGGTTTCAGCCCTCAGATTACGCAGAATCGATCAGGTTTGGCTACCCAGTGGCCAGTGGAGCCCGGCACAGGTCACTGATCTCCACTTGGCCACCATGGACCTCCTCAAGCTTGTCACTTCAGAGGGACTCCAGAACTTGACTCAGGCCGGACCCTCTAATGCCCAACAAGCTGTCATAAAGAAAATGCTGGCCTTCCTACCTGTCGAGGTCCAGAAGCGTGCTTCTAACCTTCTCCAAGATCTCCAGATGTTGCTGGCTCAGATGTCCTTCTGTACATTACCAGACCAAAACTGTGTCGCCAATGTCTCTGATATCTTCAGATTCCTGGAACAAATAGTAGAGATGATGCTAAATGCCAAAGGAAATGTCACCATCCAACTAGCTCCAACAAATCCTTTCCTGAGGAGCCAGAAGTCTTTGGATATGTCAACCACCCTGTTCTCATTCCTTCTGTCCCAAAGAGATGCTGCCTACATACACTTGTTAAACAAGACTCTGTATTTCATCGGGAGGGTCATGGCTACACCAAATATTACTGTATCTGACATCCATAATGCCCTGAGACAGTCCAACCTCACCCTGGCAGAGCTGAATAACATCACTGCTTTGGCCGGAGCTGCCAACCTAAATGACTTGATGGTGAACATTGTCGGGATTGTCAACATCCACCAGTGTTTTGAGCTGCAGAACACTCCAGTTGTTACAGCTGATTGTGCTTTAAGACTAATTAGTGGAGTCAGCAAATTTCTCTCACAACTGCCCGCTTTCCATAATGAGACCGCTGTTCTCTCCCTCATTCCGGCAATTGTCAATAAAACTATTCTAGATATCAAACATGTTAACTTCACCTCTCATCCACACCTGCCTGCCGTACAGATCCTGAAGAGCATTTTGACCAATATCAAGATGAGCCTGCAGCTGATCCACCTCAACTCTCCTGAGATCATGAATGAATTTAATGTGTTGGAAGGTCTATTAGTGCTAGCTTCCAACAAGCAGCCCTTTGACAATATCAACACCACCTTGCTGGAAAACCCCCAGTATGCGCAGAAGTTCTCAATGGAGATCACCCAGCGGTACTTGAAAAAGCTGGAGAACATCACAGCCAGCAGCCCATTTTCAAATATCCTCTATTATATTTATCGTCAGGCAGAAATGCAAGTTGCCCTTCAACTCGCTTCAGCAGACTTTGGTTTATTTGTCAGTAATCAGATTGAGAATCTGACGAAAAACCTCCACTACCCTGTAGACGGGATGGGTGTTAGCAAAATTGGACAGACAATCATTGCAATCATTAGTCAAAATATAGAGTGCATAAAGATGAACATGGAGATTCTGAATACCTATTTACAGAGTGTTGCTGAAGAACATCTGTTCAACAAAACCATTCTGTATGTCTTTGAGCACCAAATTGGACAGAATCTTGACCTCGCACGAGACTGGATGAGAAAGCCCAACGTCATCTCAGTCTTCAACAACATGCTCCAATGGGGCAACTATTCCATGAACACCTCCTCTCCAGGAGCAGATCTTCACCATCTGCTCAAAAACCTTAACCTTACAGTGTCAGAGCTGGATGACATTTCTTCTTTGGTCGGGGCTGCCAACCTAAATGACTTGATGAGGAATATTGTGGGGATCATCAATGTCCCCCAATGTTTTGAGCCACAGAACACCCCAGTTGTGACAGCCGATTGTGCTCTCGGACTGATGAGGGGAGTGAGTCAATTTCTCTCACAACTGCCCGCTCTCCATAATGAGACCGCCATACTTTCCCTCATCCCGGCTTTCCTCAATGAAACAGTCCTTGGTAGCCAACATATCAACTTCACCTCTCATCCACACCTGCCTGCCATACAGATCCTGAAGAGCATTTTGACCAATATCAAGATGAGCCTGCAGCTGATCCACCTCAACTCTCCTGAAATCATGAATGAATTGAATGTGTTGGAGGGTCTATTAGTGCTAGCTTCCAACACGCAGCCCTTTGACAATATCAAAACCACCTTGCTGGAAAACCCCCAGTATGCACAGAAGTTCTCAATGGAGATCGCCCAGTGGTATTTGAAAAAGCTGGAGAACATCACCGCCAGCAGCCCATTTTCAAATATCCTCTATTATATTTATCGTCAGGCAGAAATGCAAGTTTCCATTCAACTCGCTTCAGCAGACTTTGGTTTATTTGTCAGTAATCAGATTGAGAATCTGACGAAAAACCTCCACTACCCTGTAGACGGGATGGGTGTTAGCAAAATTGGACAGACAACATTTGTGATGCTTAGGCATCTAATGAAGCTCATAAAAGTCAACCTGGAGATTCAAAATGACTATGCACAGAGCTTTGGTGTAGACCCAATGTTCAACACCACCATTCTGTGTGCCTTGGAGGACCAAATCGGACAGTATCTTGACAGCATAAAAAACTGGATGAGTAAGCCCAGTGTAGTCTCAATCTTCAACAACATGCTCCATTGGGGCAACTCTTCCATGAACACCTCCACCCCAGTGGCGGATCTTCACCGGCTGCTCCAGACTGTAGCTCCCTTCTTCAGTGAGGAGCAACAGGCGTACCTCGCCGCCATCGGCAACATCACCAAGACCATTAGCAAAGCCGTTGCTGTGGCGGAACAACCAGGTGGCCTGCAGAGTGACCATTTCTTAGGTGCCATGTTAGAAGTGGTACAGAGCTCGATGGAGACCCTGAGTGCAGCGACCGGTCCCCTGCCACTGCCTGTGCAACAGGACGTCTTAGCTGTCACACACGACTCACTCCGGCTCATTCTCCACCCAGAGATGAGCTATGCCTCGTCGCGTAACGTCTCCCTGCACATCCTCAGAAGAGCTGAGCGCATTGTCCGGCAAACCATGCCTGAAATGGTTGCCCAATACTTCCTGTATGGAATCCAAATGATCAACACCTATTTTGAGACGGTCTCTTTTTTGCCTGGTGGACAAGACAAATGGAATGAAATGTAAGTTGCATTTAAAATTTTGTTTCTCAATGGGCCAAAGTGGTAGAATTGCTTCAACTTGTATTGTTACTCATATTTATTGTTAAAAACTGTCTTTACTCTGGCCGTTTTTTGTCAATTTCAATTTTGATTATATGCTTTATTTTCTGAAGAATCTTGAATGAGATGAAGACAGTCCAGGGACTTCTTCCCCTAAACAGCACTGCCCGGGCTTTCATCTCTGTCTTCATCAACATCACTCACTTAATTTTGGAGTCCAGCCAAGGCAAGTCTGCCTGTCCGTTTCCATGTTGGTAGACCATGTTGTGTTTCTTTTCTTCTTTTTTGTATTATTTTGCCCAAATTGGATACGAATCCCCAGGATAATGATCGATTTAGGGCAGGGCTTCACAGGAAGTCCGACAACCAGTGCACAACCATTAGAAATAGCGGACGGTCTAGTAATCTACTCCATGTAGATCATAAACCCTTGAATTTAAAATCGATGTATTGAAATCGGTTGAGAAATGCACACATTATAGTGCTTTTTATCCAGACAAAAAAACGCAGCTCCCCCGTTTACTTGTATTTGTTATCAGTCCAGTCTTGTTGGATGTTCCAATATGGTGGCTACGTTGACGTTTCGCAGTAATGAGCCGAAGCAGTCAATGTGACGTCTATGTTTACAGTATATGTCTATGATTGTGCAACCAAAACAAATACAATTAAAAGAAAGTTTTGGCAATTTCAATTTACCTCTTCAGTGAACATGCTTCTTTCTTCTCTCTTACTTCTTAAGTGGTGTTGATAATTTCCACGGAGATCTCTGAGGAAAACGTAAAGCGATCCCGTTGTCTTTGCAACAGCGGCACAAAAGTTGTCTATTGCACTTTTGAGATTAGACTAATCCTAGACTAACATTCTTTTTATTACAGGCAACATGAGTCTCTTTACAAGTGTTGGAAACTCACCCCTGGGAAATATGACCACAATCAGCAGTCAGGTAAGATAACAACATATGAGTACTTATCATATTCCACAACAAAAAATTAAAGCTTATATAAAATAACTTTCTTTTTCTAATTTATTTTTTGCTTTTGCTTTTATTCTGATCCCCTATAGCTATCTTGCACTTGTATCTGGTTGAATTTAGAAACAGGCACTCAGGGACTAAAATTTGAGATTGCTCCAATGGTCGATGTATGCTTTGATTGTTTCAAGTCTAGTCGCGGACAAAAGTGTCTGCTAGATGACTAAATGTAGAGATGTAAAAAAAAAAGTAAGAAAAAATACATAATACATCTGAGTGAGAAGTTGTTGTATTACCACCATTTTCTTTAAATAAGGCAGATTATGGGCAGATTGCTTTTAAAGTACTGTGCTATCTAGCATGTAAGACTGAATTAAAGCAGCGAACAACGCTATTAAACTTAGTAACAAGCTATTGTATGACCTTCTGATAAATATGCCATACATATTTATTTGTAGATAGTAACATAACATAGATAAAGACTTTTAGAACAAATAGTTATTGTTAAGTGTGCAAATTGCATTTGCAATTTGAGAGTATCTGACCAACTTTTGCAGATTTTTCAGAACTGTAATTCTAAAATTTAAATGATAAGAGTCATAAAAAGTGCGGTAATTATCATAGAAATGTGTTAATCAAATTGATACCTCTCCTAAAGTCACTAACTTTTGAGTCTTCATCATTTCACATTGACTGCAAGGTAATTATTGCTTCATCAGGTAGCATGCAGCATGTTGTCTTTTATTTTGTTGATATTTGTGCAGTAATTTCTAATCAGTGATACCTGACCATTAAAAAATAAGTAATAGCTAAATTGTCTTTAACTGTTTCTCAATAAAGACTTTATTGAGATCTGCCATGTGTGTTAAGATGCACTTACGTCACATTTACTGACACCAGTGGCCATTGATTTTCCTTGAGTCTTTCTTAAACCTGTCTTGAAGCTGAATTAAACTCTGTATTTTAGTTGTCATGGTTTTTTTTTCTCCCTCATCCAGATCTTGCATGTTCTCTGGCCCATTATCATGGGAGACCCGGGGTGGCCCATGACGGCCTCATCTCTGCAGAGCTTTGCTGACCTTGCTCCTGTCCTGGAGCAAATCCTGACTGGCCGGGCAGACCCAGGCACCTGGGACAAGTAAGTCCTCAAATTTCAATTTGTATCAGACACAAACCAATAGAGTAAATTCAAGGAGGAAACTCCAGATAAAATGACAAATTAAAATGTTTTGAATATGTCTTGAGTGTTTTCTGACATTTTGTCAAAAGGCTTGAACACATGCTGCAAGCTCTGCTGTCGACACTCAGAGGGACCCCCGCTTGGGAAGACATCCCGGCGGTCTCAATGGCGATAGTGGAAGTTACAGGCACAGTGGTTAACACCATGCATGCAAAGAATGGTGAGGAGAACACTTAACACTTAATAGAAAGGCTTTTTAAACACAGCGCTGCTGTGCTGAATGCTTTCCTACTGAGAAACTTACTGCTTCCGCTGCCACTTCTCACTGCTTCAATGCAGCTCAACAGGGCCAATTGTTTTAGCCTCAAAATATGATTAAATTGCCTTTTCAAAATATTGTATGATGTATTCTTGCAAAAAACCGATTGAAAAATAGATTTTATCAGGTTTTCCAAGGTTATACTGGTTATTTTGCATGTCACAAATCAGCTGTCCACACTAAACACTAAGAGACAAGAAACAGGAAGTTGCACGGCTTCCTACTGGTGATCTGCCTACTATGCCAACATTACGTTTTGGATGTACTTAGTAGTTTTAGATAGATAGATAGGTAGATAGATAGATAGATAGATAGATAGACAGATAGACAGATAGATAGATAGATAGATAGATAGATAGATAGATAGATAGATAGATAGATAGATAGATAGATAGACAGATAGATAGATAGATAGATAGATAGATAGATAGATAGATAGATAGATAGATAGATAGATAGATAGACAGACAGATAGATAGATAGATAGATAGATAGATAGATAGATAGATAGATAGATAGATAGATAGATAGATAGATAGATAGATGGATGGATGGATCTATGGTTGGATGGATGGTTGGATGGATGGATAGATAGATAGATAGATAGATAGATAGATAGACAGATAGAGAGATAGACAGATAGTTAGACGGACGGACAGACAGGCAGGCTGGCAGGTAAATCGATAGATAGATAGATAGATAGATAGATAGATAGATAGATAGATAGATAGATAGATAGATAGATAGATAGATAGATAGATAGATAGATAGATAGATAGATAGATAGATAGATAGATAGATAGATAGTTAGATAGATAGACAGATAGATAGATAGATAGATAGACAGACAGACAGATAGATAGATAGATAGATAGATAGATAGATAGATAGATAGATAGACAGATAGATAGACAGACAGACAGACAGACAGATAGATAGATAGATAGATAGATAGATAGATAGATAGATAGATAGATAGATAGATAGATAGATAGGCAGATAGATAGATAGATGGACAGATAGATAGATAGGTAGATAGATAGATAGATAGACAGATAGACAGATAGACAGATAGTTAGACGGACGGACAGACAGGCAGGCTGGCAGGTAGATCGATAGATAGATAGATAGATTATTCATAGGCAATAATAATAGCAGTAGAATAAAATATATAAAAAATAAAATAGCTGTATATATATTGAATGATAAACATTCAATATAACATTGTCATTGCCAAAACATTTGACAAAAAAAGCAATAGAAAAATACCAGATTAAAATGTATTTGTTTTAAATAAAATATGTCGCTGTCACCCCTGTCTTCATTGCTCTCTTTCAGCGGTGTTGCAGAGTCTCCAGACGCCGCTCCTTGCACTGGTGGCAGAAGTCGCAAAGTCCGCCAATGGCAGCCGCTTCAACTCCTCCGACGCCTTGGGGCGTCAGCTGCAGCTGGCCATCGAGCGCACAGTGCAAGATGCCACACAGGTCGGACCACACCTCGAGGTAGAGAATAACAAAAGAACAAATGCCTGTTCCGCTGTTCTCAAACAGCGTATAAAGTAGAATTCCCGCCGCTTTCACAGTTGATGTGTTGCCATTCTTGTCTCTTGTATTGAAAGGGTGCGGGTTGACAATTCCGTGCCAGGGTCGCTGTGCGTAGACTGAGGAATGCACATGACAGAGATAACATGAAACATGGCACGTCACACCAGATTTAGCAGTTGACAGTGAATTCCTGCGAGAGGATGAACCTTAAGGCTGCACGTTATCGATGGCAATGATTTGTTTACCGTTTAAAAAAAAATCAGGCCAAAAGTCAAATACCCACAGCTGTTCGCAAAAAAACATAGAGATCACAAACTGAAGGGGACATTTTGAGGTTGTCTTTAATGTTAAATTCAACTTTGGAAACAACAGGTGCTTCAAAGGTTTAAAGGTATGATTAGATACTGTCACATTACACTTCTAAACGCTTCTAAATGCATGTAGGTTCACGGGACCTTGGCTTACAGTCACAGTCACATTTCAATCCCACCGATGGTTCAAACCAAAATCTTATAGAATACCCGTTGTTTGTTCGGGTTTGGCATTTTTCTGTGTGTGTGTGTGTATGTGTGTGTGTCTTTTCATGCATTTCTTTTTACTGAAATTTCACACAATGGGAGGAACTCAGCGTGTGAATGTATGTATGAGACATCATGATACCTGTGTGAGGTTTCTGGCCTTTCTCATCACCTGTCATTGAACTGCTTTCACAGGAGGACCACATAACAATTCCCCCGTGTTCCTCTCCCTTCCTTTGTACGCATGGTACTCTGCCCTCTTTTGCCGTTCCTGCCGACCTAGAACAGAACAGGTTTTCCATGAACAATGCATTGTAAAGATTCTAATCTTCGCCTATTGTTAATGCCGGTGTCCTGTAGGCTAATGGAACCTTGGAGTGCAATAGCCTTCTCAAAGCCTGGGAGCCTGTGAGAGAGGTGGCGGGTCTGAGCAGAGCCTCCATGGCAGTGTGGTGTAACATCAGTCTGCAGCCTGCCATAGCCACCCACACAGCTGCCCTTAATGTCTACGCTAACGGCAACATGAGTGTAAGTAGGGTTATTCCCGCTGTGATGAACGAAATAAAATGAAAAAATAATGAGTTGTGTTCTCCCAAGTTTAAAGCACCACTTTGTAACTTATTTTTACCTTAAAATAAGAGCTTTAAAATCATTTTGATGGTACACTGTAATATGGAGGATGGCACCTCTTTCATTTTCACCCACCCCCATGAGCTCCTGTTCCTGCACTATGCAACTTTTGTGTTGCATAGTGCAAGAAAAAGAAAAGTGTGTTACGCTTTACGGCACTACGTCACTACGTCACTTGCTTGATGTTTGGTTCAGGGTTTCCTTAACCCGGTAATTACCGTTTTTTTTGCCTCGTAAAATTTATAAGAAAAACTATGAAATATAAACTTGCCGGTCAAAATGTCCGGTAATAATGCACATAAAAATGTAGCTGCTCCACCTCCCTGCTCTGTCCCTCCACGCGGGCGCAGCGAGCACTCAGTCCCCGCCTCCGGGAAGCGACGCGGTCCATGCAAGCGGAAACGTATCCGAGGTGTACATTTTATTTGCAATTGCCGCAAATACCAAAAGTTACATAATGCTGCCGCAACTGAGCAGAAAGAAAATCTCAGGTGTTGAGTTTGGGTTGTGTGATATGCTTTTCCACCACTGGGTGGCAGTGTTGCACCACCAGCATCCTCACTGTCGTCTGTGTGAACAGCACGCAGGGGTGGAACTGGCGGCAGTCAACGCCACGGCTGGAAGGATCGTCGGGACCCTTCGCTCTCTGTACCAAGTCAACATCAACTGCACGCACGTGAGCAGAGCGCTTATCATGGCTATATCCACGCAGTTCTCCACGCTGGAGCTGCAGCCTCCGAGCCCCGAGGTGCAGGCTGAGTGGCACCAGCGTTTTCTGGACATGCAGCTCCTACAGAGGTGACTAGAATGGCTAAACCCACGAGGCTCTTACAGATGACAAGGTTGATAGGCATATAATGTATATCATCTCTGCTGATGATTCACTTAGAGTTTATAGGGCTTGGCTAGAGGAGCCAGTCAACTGCCCCGGTGTCGATGTCGATGGCAACGTATGCACACACAAGCACATATCATTGGCATCGTGGCCATATGTTCGTGCACACCCACGCTCAACCCCCGACACAGCATGCATCACGCCCACACACATGTCCACCGCAACGTGCACGCACACTTACATCTCCATCTCGCTGCTATTACTGTTATCCCCCGAAACCAGAGCCAATTTGATTCTCACGAAAATTGCATGTGAGGACCCGAAGAGATCGCATTTGCATTCTGCTTGATTAATTTAGCCTGGCTCTGCCTGAAAAGCAGGATGGTCCTACGTGATTCGGTTAGCCAGGACAAAGCCCCCCCACCCCACCCCTGCACCTCCCAAAATTGATTTCCCTTTATGCTCTAGCTGTAATGATGAACTGGGCGAGGGTGATAAGGATCACATTCTGCATATCTCAGGGAATCAATCAAGTCTGACTGGATGAGTTATAGATCATTGATCACAGCGACGAGACTCCAAAGTCTATTATTCAGGCCTAAATGAGAAAACTGTGTGAATTACTTTTAAAGGATGATGATCGTAAATTATGATGACTTCTTTCTCGAACTGAGGAACTTTGGTATTAAGGAATTATTGTTTTGAGGACAGGAAATCAGTGGCATGCCATGAAAATAGCAAATACTCTAACAGTGAGCCCGTTGAAACTGTCTTTTTTTGTCAAATTGCAGGTAACATATTTCCTGAATGGAAGAGTGCAGTGTATCCGTCAGAAATGTTGAATTAAACTAACCTGACAGCCGATACTTTTCTCCCAGTTTGGCTTCCATCCAGATGCTGTCAGATCGGTTGCTGCCCATGGCCACGTCCTTCCACGTCTACACGGAGTCCCTGGACAGAGCATTGAGCCACTTGCTCAGCAACTTGCAGCTCCTCCAAAATCCCGACTTCACCCACCACGTGTTCAGTGAAGCGGCGATGATTTTCCTGAGCTCTGCCAACATCAGCGGCGGCGCCGTCTCCCCCGTGATGTGGGAAAACTTCTCCTGGCTTGACGCCGAAGCGCTTGTTGGCGTGCTGAGGGAGGTGGTCAAAGTCGTGATCCATGCAAAGGTGTTTGGCGACGTGCCCACGGTTTACCAAACCCTGAATCACTTTGTGGCGTCCAACAGCACGAGGCTCTTTGCGATGAAGGTGGCCGAGTTGGTGGCTTGGTGGAGCTCCACACGGGCATCTGAAGTGGACCTGTTGACCCAGGTTCTGCCCAGGATGTATGAGGCCTTCAGGGCTTTCCTCTCCACCTTGGACCAGATGGGCTTGGACCTGTCAGCGACCACGGAGCTGATTGAAGACATAGTCGGGAACCTCCTTGCCACGCTCAGGCAGATGGTCAGCACTAGTGACCTCCCCGAGCCTACACACAACCAGCCTCCGTGGGGATTCAGGCCGCCGGGGAACCATCACAACGTCACAACTCAGTGGAGAGACCCTGGCGTCAGGGTGAGGCGACGCCGTGAGGCCCCGCCACCGCCTATTAGGATGCCGTTGGACGACTTCCTGGATCTGTTCTACATCGACTACCCCGCCCTGTTCAAGGCGCTGTCTGTACCCCCAAGCCCATCGGAACTCATGGAGACGGCTCACATGTTCTTTGCCAACCCCGACCTGAGTGTGGTGATGAAGGGGGTAACCCGGGACATGTCGTGGGGCCTGAATGCGTCCAAAGGGGAGACCATCGACACTGTGCTGGGGGCGCTCACCTACCTCACACACCCCGAGCACGACCCATCGTAAGGGCACTTCTGTGAACCTAAAGATAAGAACAAAAGCAACATACAGTACTTGTATATTAAGTCACATGATTGTGTTATTCCTATATACCCATATCCCATATAGCCTGAATACCCAGAGGAAAACTGACATTTTATGTTCCAATAATCTTTCATTCATAAAGGTCATTGATAAAAGAAATGTCTTTGCCAAATTTATCCAATGCTTTTCTCTATTTAAAAAAACACATGATGTACAGTATCATGGAACTGTCACATGATTCAAAAATAGAACATAATCCCCATTTGAACATCACATCACATTAGCGTCTGTACAAATCAGACCTGATACCTGTATAAATATCAGCGCATCTATTTTGAGGATTTTCAAGATGACAAAAAACACTAAATTAGCTATTGGCTAATGGAGTTTCCCTATTTTCCTGTTCAATCCACCAGGCAATTGTTGTCTGTGGAGGTGTTGAAGATGCTGGCTGACGTGCTCCCCCCCGGGCTGCCGTTCTCCGAGGTTGTGAAGAACGTCACCGGAGGCCTCGCCAGGGAATCTCGAGGTAACTTCATCCCTCTGCATTTAGAACTCAATCAGGCCCGCTGATTCACCCGTCGGCTAGCGGCAAATGGCATCTCAGATCAGGGTTGGAGCTGCACGGCATCGGCAAAAAATAAATCAAACAAATGTGAAAATCCTTGAGCGCGAGAAGCCATCCCCTCTCCACATCTCCTCAACCTCTCACCTCTTCCTGTGCCTGCTTCACTCATGCAGTGTTCTCAGAGTCGACTTGAGACGCTGATTACTTGTTGCCTTTCCACCCACTAAGTCCTTGCCACAGCATCCGCCTTGCAAGTCTGCGGCTCCTTAAGCTTTCGCTCCGTCCTTTTTTCCCGCGTTCTTTCGGGGGTAATCACAGTAGCAAACCTCTATGTATTTATTTTAGTTGCATTAGTTCATCTGGAGACGACAGATTCACATCCTATTAGCTGGAGCGCCCAAAACCCCTGAGGTGGCGTTGCCCTCCTGCAGAAAAGCCACTCAGCACATTATTGAGGCCTCATCCACACGTATGTGGGTATTTCTAAGAAAGTAGTATTTACTCTGCGTTTTGGCCTCTCGTCCACTCCAAAATGGCATTTCAGGTCACTGAAAAAAAAGGTTTCGAAAAACCCCTTCCAGGGTGTGGATTTTACAAAAACTCAGGAAACGTTTCTGTGTATTCGTGGGGACCCTTGAAGCTGAGGTTTTCGCAGAATGATGACCTCATGATCTCGATTTACAGATGCGCTATTATTGTTTCACACATTGAGCATGCGCCAGAAATCTGCAAACAATGGCGGAGGACCGGTGTGTTTATGTGCTGCTAATAATGCAGAGGTTCCCAACCACCGGGAGGCGTTCCGTGCCGGGCCACATTCCATTTGCCAGAATTTTGCCTTCAGAAAAATTCAGAAGCAATCTGCTCCACGGCAGAGCAGCAGCAGGAAACTGGGTAAATGAAATACATCGAAATACATCTAGAATACAATTTCAGTTTTTAGTTGCTTTGTTTTGAGAAATGATCGCTCAGGTCTGAGCTGCGGCGTTCCGATCGCTGATATATATTCAAATATATTCAAGCTTATGTGTTTTGTTGTGTGGAGATTGCATGTTCTCCCCGTGCTCCCAATGCTGCCCATTGCTCCTGGCTGCCCCCCCGGAGGAAGGACAAGCCAGGACGTGTTAAATGCAGAGGTCACATTTCACCGGCCACCATCCAAAGCGTGTGCGTGTGTTGTAGTGTGGTGTGTTGCGTGATAATTAAAGATTCTTGTTCTTCTTCTCAATCTCCGTCTGCAGTTTAAAGTTCACGCCAATTCCGTGCTGTTTTGTTTGGATTTGTCGTTCAAGAACAAGCCAATCAAAGCACATGCTCCTAATGTTCTTCTGTGGTGTTTGACATCAAGTTTTATCGCCATGTTCTGGCCTGGCATGCTTATGTAACCGTTTTAAATTGTTTTTGCATTCTCTTGGGTTCTCTGAGATACTTTAAAAAACACTGTTGGTGTGGACAGGATTCTTTTGGAAAGTGGGAGGGGGGAAAACGGTTTTCCGGAATACCCGTCTACGTGTGGACGAGGCTCACTAACTAATTAGCAAAGTGGAATTAAATCACTTATCCACGCTCATTCTTCAAATGTCTCTCGGTGCTCCCACACTCGCCGGTGGATGTCTGTGACCCCGCTTTAATTGGCCGCTGTACTTGTGTGATAATGTTTGCAGTCAGCGCAAGGAACCACGCGAGAAAAGCCTCCTTGCTCGCTCACTCACATTCTGGCCACGTTCGCGCACGCACACAAAACCAAGTAATTGCAATGGCCTCTGGGTGTGGAGCACCCCGAGATTACACATCCCATTGTCTAATTTTGGCCTCATTAAATATGCTGTCATCACATCCTGCGGCCCGGGGTGGTGCCTTTCTTGCAGAGCCTGTCAGATGCGTTTGTAAATGTGGCGTGGGCCCTTCTCTGCCCCCCACCAGCACAGCACAGCTCAGTGCCACTTTTAAACATATTATTGACCCCCCCCCCCCTCCACCTCACTCCTCGACTCCCTCGCCCAGCCTGGAAAAAGCTCAGAATTCCAATGAAGCGCAGTGGGGCACCGTGTCGTCCTGCCATCTTCCAGACTCCAAGCTGCCTTTAAGTCACTTTGGTTTTTTTTCCGTAGAGAACCAGATTCTTTTGTGGCGGGTCGCCCACACTGCGGCGGAGCTCCTCAACACCAGCGTGACGGACAGGCGCTTCTGGGGGATTTTCGACCGCCTCGCGGCGCAGGTACGACTCCCAGACCGCTTTGAGATGAGTGATATGAGTTTTAATATTTTAAATATAATGGTATAGGTAATATTGTCTCAAATGCGTCTGTCTGTCTGTCAAATGTGCACAGTTTTGGCTGCGACATTCACAAAAAGGCTAACTTTATTTACATCCCACATTTCATGTTCAACCAAATTCAGTGTGCTTGAATTTAAATATGAGTAAAAGTTTATAGACTAACAGAACAGACAATGTAACAATACGGGTGAAAAAGTCAAAAGCTACAATATAAAAATAAGAAATAAAAAAGTGAATACATAAATGAATTCATAAGAAATAAATATACATAGAAATTAAATTATTCATAATAATTGCATTTTGACCAATCGACTTCTAATAATGTCCTTACCCCTGGCCCCGCTTTTTATTTTTCAGGTGTGTGTGCTGGAGAGGACCGAGTCTTTGCGTCACCTGATGCGCGCCCTCTACATGGAGCCCGGGCAGCTCTGTGGGACGATCCTGCCCAGCCTGCAGGTCCTGGCCCAGAGCCTGATGTCCAACGGCTTGGAACTGTCGGGCGACGCCCTCCTCCAGACCTTCGTCGGAGAGCCCAACACCTACCGCATTGACACAAACTGGTGAACTGTGTTTGCATGCGAGAGAGATTCCCCCTACAAATCAATATTTCCATATTCCCAACTCTGGCCCTTGTTTTAATCCCCTTTCAGGCTTTCAGCAGATATTTTCATGGTTTTATTAGAGTAGCAAAATTCGCAATAACTTCCTTCTGCAATACCTAAGTCGCATCACTTCCTGGTGGGCAGAAGGGTTAACTGCCAGTGTACTATCCAGTACATGAACGCTCGATCTGCAAATCCAAAGTGTCTCTAATTGCTTCTTTAGAGCTTGGTAAGGTCAATTCTAATATGAACACAGATAAAGAAGTGATTATTACACGGCTCTGTGGAATACTCGATTATCGGACTCTGCCGGTTTGGGTGTGTGCGCCGAGTCCCGTGACCCGGACACTAAAATGTTCCAGTTTTCAACATTCACGACCAAATTGTCCTGGTTTTCAGCACAATTAAAAATAATAATAATAATAATAATAATAATAATAATAATAATAATAATAATAATAATGTTATACTTATAGAGGCAGGCAGAAGAGAGTATGCAACTTCCCACCTGAGAAGTGGGCGTCATCAACACGCCCACTCACTCGCTATGAATTGTGTGTTTTCAGGCGCGTGTGTGTGTGTGTGTGTGTGTGTGTGTGTGTGTGTGTGTGTGTGTGTGTGTGTGTGTGTGTGTGTGTGTGTGGTGTGTGTTGAAGGGCCGGCGCTAGATATCGGCGGCTCCACTGCGCATCCCCGTGCCTCTACGTCAACTTATTGAACTAAAGAAAGAAATAAGCCCCGTGCATAATGGGGCGCTCATCTGCCCCCCCCCCCTCACCGCCAACATAGTGCCCAATGTGCAGTACACTTAGGGGTCCAGGTTTGGGGGTTTCAAAATGTGGTCACCCTCCATTACTTAGAAACTACCATTGAAGGCAATATCACTTTAATGCATGTAACATAACATGTGTCTTTGCGTCCCTGCGATTCCAGGACTTCTGTATTCAGCCAAGGTTTCGGTCTTAACGCCAGCAGCCTGAGCGCTCTCAATATCAACATCACCTCCCCAGGTAACGTCACTTACCAACACAATGTCTAATAAAAATCTCAAATGTTTTAGTAACCGATATCGATTAAGAATCGAAAATCGATAATTGATAATCGTTGGAATTTTTTTCAGCCTGTAAAAATTGAATCATTTGGCCCACGCATAGTAAACTATACCATATCTATTACACCATGCTATCAAATTTAACAAGTATCATATTCATGTTTTTTTATAAATATCCTCCTATTCTATGTATAACAATGTTTCTGATTATTATGTTCTATATTATGTTCTATAACAGAGTGACTTTTTTCACTCTGGCCATCTAGTCTTTGATGAAACTAGTTTGTTGAGCTGTAGAAACCTCCACTAACTTGGTTAAACTTAAACCCCAGTTGTGGTGAGGGTGGGAGAGCTGCTGAGGAATAAGACGGCTTTCACCCTGGACGTTCACCGTCACCTGACCTTTGACCCCCACACTCTCCAGCTGCTGCTGAACACTTCCCTGCCAAACAGCAACTTAGTCGTAAGCCACGGGGAGACTCCATCTCTCACTCTCTCTGTTTCTCTCTCTTTCTTTCTTTCCTACCAAACTTTTAGCTGTGGCCTTCTTATTTATTTATTCATATTCCCTGTCGCAGATCCTGTCCTGGCTGGTCAACCTGCGTCACTGCAGCCACTCTAAGCTGCCAAAGGCCAACCAGACGGAGGAGGTCATCTACAGGACCTTCTGCTCCATGTCGGCCCAGCAGTGGTTCAGCTTCTTGCTGCTGATGGCCCGGCATGTCAACACCGAGCAGCTCATCTACAGAGTAATAGTCATGAAAAGTTTGTTTGTTTTTGGGCGGTTCTTGACGAGTCACTCGGTAAAGAGATTTGTTTCGATTTTCCGACTCCTAGTTTGTTTGATTGAATCGGTGTAATGCACGATGAGAGAAGGAGGATGACAAACGAAGAGTCTAAGAACCTCTGAGTTTCTCGCTTTCTCGCTTGCTCTCTCACGGAATCAAAGCTTAAGGAGCTTGTTGGGCACGTAGCTGGGCCTACGGCCCTTCGTTTGCGAATCAAGAGTCGAGACTCGTGAATATTTGTGTGCCTGTGTGCAGTTACAGAGTCACAACAAAACAAATAAACAACTCTTTTTGGCAGCGGCTCGCGACTCCCGAGTCATTGAAAAGATTTGTTCGTCATGAACTAATCGTTTGCAAGGCACACTTGCATCACTACAGGGTCACACCAGCTTTTGTGACAGTGAAATTTCCCAATCCAATGGGTCAATGCAGTCAATGCGTTTACTACATTGACTTTCTGGTAGCCAGTAAATTGTGGCAAAGCAGGCAGGCATGCTTTATACTGTATAAAGCCGTCTGCCGTCTCTCTTGCAGATGGTGCTGTCCGAGGACCTGCAGAGCGTGGTGGGTGTCATGCTCCAGATGACAAAGTTCCTGACAGGCATGATGGGGAGGCTGGCGCCCGCCATAAGCCAGCTGCAGGACTTCCTGCTCTCCATCCAAAACCTCAACCTGGTGGCCGACCCGGAGTTCCGCAACGTGAGTTCCCCTCTCGGCGAGTGACGGCAGAGGAGGAGGTCACGGGGGGGGAGGGGATGGGGATAGGATTGGCTACCTGTCTCTCTCTCTCTTGTCATGCGAAATAGCATGGAAACACACTGTTGCCGGGCAAAGGGATGGAGGGTGGATTGTTACTGAGTTCAAGTTCAAAGTTTATTCATCATAGGCACAAGATTTTTTGTGCATGCACCCCCCGCCCCCGACCCTGCAACACTGTAAAATATAATAAAATGTAATAAATACAAATAAAGAGATAATACAGAATACCACTAAATGTGGTACTCAGAACTGTTCAAAATAACTAAAATCTATGTTTAAAAAGAAACTGTCAGTCTCTCACTATATGACATCTATCATTATATAACCATATATACCAAATCATATATACTGTACCATGACATGCATGAATTGAAGCCAAGAAAGGCACTTATTCCTTATCCCTCATGCCAGTAAGACTCCTCCCTTTTCCTATGGGGAGTTGTTTGGATATGAAGTTCTATATAAACACGCATATTATTATTTCCATGTAAAATGGTACACTCACAAGTTTTACACAACTGATTGGTCAGTTATATTTCCCATAGGTAAAGTTGCTTAGGCCAATAGAACTGCAGTTACAGTATGTCACTCTAGTTATATTGACAAAACTTGCTATATTTCCCATGGGGCACGCCCTTTAAGGAAAGCCTTGTAAAGGCCTGTCCGCCATCTTCATAATCATAATTGTATTTTATTAAAAAAAAAAAAAAAAAAAAATATATATATATATATATATATATATATATATATATATATATATTTATACTGTATATATTTTTTATAAGATAAACATAATGTCTCCGGTAATACTCCATCCACTATTGCTTGAAACCCAATTTTGCTTGAACATCAGGGATATATTCCAATGTTTAATCCATCCATCCATCCTTCTTTTCCAATAACCCCAGGTGGTAAGAGGGTACAAGACGAGGATGTCCAGCCGGTCTACGCTGACCACCCTTTCCCGGGCCATGTGCAATAAAGGCATCCTGGCCCTCTTTGGCATTGCCAAGCTGTCCAGTGTGTCGGAGTCAGACCCATCCCTGCCCAGCCACCACCGCAGGGAGGAGATGATCGAGCAGTTCAAGATACCACGCAATGCTAGTATGTCAGGAGGAGAAGCAAAGAGGGTGGGATTATGGGCAATTTCTGTGCGGTTCTCAACAGCACAGGTCAACATGGTCGATTAACAAACAAAAACAAACAAAAAGAAAAACATGGTCGATTAACATGTTATAAATATTAATGGCATTGAATGATATGGTACTGTAAGGAAGGACATCATACATTAACCCTTGTTTTCAAATAAAACTACCTCAGATATTTAGAATCTCATATTGTGGTCAAATTTTTGGGTGCTATCTTCCTATTTAGCTATCTTCTTCCCAATATGATATGCTGAAAGATGATGAATTTCAAAATACCAGATCTGTATACTCTTAGACTCAAATTTGAAGTGTCTAGCCGAGCTGAGGTCTTGACTAAAGGCTGCCATCGACTGATGCCAATTTCACCCTCAACAGAGATTACGTTTTTAAAGTGTAATTAATGCTTATCAAACGCTTGACTCAAGTCATTAATTCTCATTAATTATTCTCTTGATGTGAGCAATTAAGTTATCCTATTCCAGGATCTCCCCCTTTTATTGCTCTTTCATTTACTGTACCAAGAAATGAATCAGTGATGCAAACTGAGCCATGAAAGAGTTAAATTAACAGTACATATACGCCACGGTTAAGTGGTTAATGAGCCTTAATCCATGTGTTCACTCACGTTTGTTGGTAAAGTTCTGGAGATTCTGTCTCTGTCTTCCCTATGGATCCTATAAGTCCCAAGTCTGATTGGTCCTCCTGCCCGCCCCCCCAACCCCCACCCTCAGCTCCATTCTGCATGAACCTGTACCTGGACATGGTCAACACCACCGGAGGGGCCATAGCCTGGGCCTTCCTCAAGCCCATGCTGATGGGCCAAGTCCTGTTCACGCCTGACACGCCTCTCACCAGGGACATCATGGAGAAGGTACGCAAGCATAGGCAACTGATACATTACATTTACATTTAGTCATTTAGCAGACGCTTTTATCCAAAGCGACTTACAAGGGAGAATAACATTCAGCTACATTGCGACAGAGATTAGTGTAATAACAACATTGGTATAACAATAAATACTGCAAGGTGGTGCTAAGTAATTGTAGGTTAGGACAGGAGGTACTCACTGAAGAGCTGGGTCTTCAAGTGCTTCTTAAAGACAGAGAGGGAGGTCCCCGCTCTGGTCATTTTTGGCAGCTCGTTCCACCAACGTGGAACTACAAATGAGAATAGCCTGGATTGCCGTGGCTGTACGGCCGGCAGAGCCAGGCGACGCTCATTTGACGAGCGCAGCATCCGGGGGGTAACGTGCTCTTACAAGAGCATTTAAGTAGGTGGGAGCATTCCCAGCAATCACTCTGTAGGCCAGCATACGAGACTTGAACTTGATGCGGGCGGCTACAGGTAACCGGTGGAGCTCGATGAGCAGCGGAGTGACATGTGCCCTCTTTGGCTGGTTGAACACCAGTCGCGCCGCCGCATTCTGTATCATCTGAAGTGGCTTCACCGCACAGGCCGGCAAGCCTGTTAAGAGGGCGTTGCAGTAGTCGAGACATCACCAAGGTTTGTAGCAGCAGTTGAGTGGCATATTGGGTCAGGTACGGCCTGACTTTTCGGATGTTGAGTAGTGCGAAGCGGCAGGACCGGGAGACGGCGGCAACATGGTCCGAGAATGTCAGTTGGTCATCAATAATGACACCAAGATTCCTTGCAGCCTTGGTAGGAACAAGAGATAAGATAAGATAAGATAAGATTTTATTAATCCCTGAGGGGAAATTCAGGGTACAGCCGAGTATATGCATATGTTGTATTTCTTTAATGGTGGACTAGTTGGTGAGTGGCCTGAATGACAAATCAAGTCTGATCGTCATAAGACTACATCTGAACATTTTGGGGCTGTCGGGAAAAAATCCTTTTTCTTTAAAATATCAGGCGTAGCTTGAGAGTTGGAGTGCCAGCACAAAAAAGCCAGCATTTGTCCTCACAAACGATTATTTGCGTAGCTTGCAATTTTGGATACATCACATCCCTGGAAGTTTCACGCCAATCAGACACATATACTGTGTATGTGTATATATATATATTTGGTTGTTTGTTTGTTTGTTTTGTTTTTATATGCACATTTATTTACATTTTCTGATTAGGTGAAAGAGGCA
>NC_137210.1:4700908-4753408 GCF_960531495.2 Zeus faber
TCTCTCTCTCTCTAGAATTCCCTGGGCAATGCCTTTGTGAAAAATTTCATCGAGATGCAGACAGACATCAATGTCGGCCACATGAAGGAGTCGCTCAGCAACTTCTGTGAGTGCGCCATTTCAAGGTCTCGCCTTTAGAGAGAGAGGGAGAGAGACGCACGCACTCTAACCCGAACACCCCCAACCCCCCCCCCCCCCCCCCCATACCCCAACCTAATATCCACAGTATAAAATAAACACAGAAGCTGCCTTAGTGTCTCTCTGCCGTCACATACTGCAGGGCATTGGTAGCTCCGACTTCCCCGTGCCTGATTAATTAACCCCGCGAGCTATTAATAAAAATCCTGGGCCGCCTGTGCTGCATTTAATTGAATTCCCCGCTAAAGCGGAGAGGACTGCAAAAGCTGTTCAATGTTCAACGTGGGCACATTGTTAAGAGAAAAGCAAACCCATCATCCCTTCACATCCTCCGTGCAGTGGCAGTGTTTATTCATAGTCTGCAGCACTTTTAGATTTACTGTATGTACGTTCTCATCACTCGCCACAGCCAACATGACGGTCATGCTGGAGAAGAACAAGCACGTCCTCAGGCAGATCACCACCCTGTCCAACCTCATGGTGAACATCTCCTCCTGCGTCAAGTTCGACCGCTTCCGCGGCTTCGGCTCTGCTGACGAGCTCAACGGCGCGGCGCAGCACCTCGCCAAAAACCGCGACCTGTACGCAGGTCAGTGTGGAAACGCACCAGCGGTCCTGTTTGCGTGGCAACACCCATCAGTTGGTTCATTATTCATTCATTGTTCATCGTCGTCCGATTAAACTCAGTGGTGTCAGTGTTTTTCACATTTAAAATCTTTTTAAATGCTTGGCGAGGGCCATCTAAGCATGTAAATATATTAGAGTGCAATTTTACGCTATTGCATTTCATATTTGAATAATATTTCATTGTTCTCTGTTTGACTCTATGGCGTTTGGCCTACTTTTAAAAGGCTTTCAACTGTTTGAAAGAAAACACGTAAGGGATAATGTGCAGCCAGCTGGTTATCATAGCAAAATTACCCCCCGATAGGCTACTCACAGAAAAAAGAGAATGCATTGACACGGAATATATACGGAACAACAACGTCGCAGACTGTTCGCCCGACAGAAAAAGTACTTTGCCCTATTTATGACTAATCTGTGGACTGTTATTCATTTGATATGTGACATATTTGCATTAATCTCTTAAAGTCTTCCATTATAGTTTCTATGTAATGCGACACGATAGCGCCACTGGCTAGTGCTGCGAGCATGTAGGCCAGTGGTGCGAGGAGGGGGGAAAACCGGGTTGCCAATAACAAAAGTCAGAAATGAGTGACCGCTGATTGCATGTACGGTAGGCCTAGCTATCACAATCACAAAGTGTCAGATTGTGCGGAAAGTGCAGGTTGCGTAAGTTCATCTCTTCAGGTAATTTCATCAAGATGAAGACCCCTTTTCTTACGACAGCGATCTGAGGGTGATGCGGCCTTGTTGCCTCAAAACCACTTTAAGCCTCTTAACCCGACTGAATACAAACCCATTTGTTTTGTGTAATCTGCCGCGCTTCTGCTGGTGTGCGCTCGTCCTTCATTGTGGATTAAGCTGGTCCGAATGCTTGGAAGAGCGATAACAAGCTTATCGCGGCATAATTGATAATAAGCTTAGGCAGCATGAAAATACCCTGACCTTTGTTTATTTTTTATTTTTTCCCTTACATCTTTGGCAAGAGACACAACATTTTATTGGTCTTCTATATTTCAGGGAAGCGTACCACGATATTCTGTAACTGTCAGAGAAAAATATTTTTTGGGAGTGTCAACAAAGTTGTGACCACACAGGCAAGCGATTAATGTTCCATCTGGTGTAGCGAAAAAATAACAGGGAAAACAAGCAATGAATGTCATTTTTTCTTAGCTGACGCATAAGGGCCTTGGGTACATCTTCACTTCTAACAAGATCGTCAATTGAATTTGAACTGCCATTGGAAAGGTCTTGAGACTTTAAATACATTTCTGCATACCAACAGAATTTTTAATTGCCGGCCAATGTCCAGGATTACATTTTTGATGGAACAATGGTAAAAAATGCCCAATTCTATCAAATATCTGTCAAAACCAAAAAATATATATAGCCGAATATATCCTTCAGCCACGCCTTGCACAAACGGATAAATCCATCCACGAACCCCAAAAGTACGTGCATGACATTTATTTGATTGCATAACGAGAACAGAAGCTGTCGTGATTAATGCGTCAGGCGCTTATTGAAACACATTCTCTTCAAAATGAAGATAAATCATCTAAAAAAAGAGAAAAGAAAAGAGATTGTGCTCTCTGCCGTTTCTAGGTGTGATCTTCAAGCTTCCTGAAGGTGAGTCCTCCTCCTCCTCCTCTTCATCCACCACCTCCCTGCCCCCCAAGGTCCGCTACACCATCCGCATGCATATGGACAACGTCATGCGCACGGACCGCACGCGCAACCCGTACTACGTCAAGGACACGCACGTGTCGGCGCGCCAGACGCTGCGCTACAACCGCGGCTTCGTCTACCTGCAGGACAGCATCGACAGGGCCATCATCGAGACGCAGGCGGGCCGCGTGGTGGCCGAGCCCGCAGTGCAGCTGCAGCCCTTCCCCTACCCCTGCTTCCTCCGCGACGAGTGAGCGCCACATACACACACACACACACACACACACACACACACACACACACACACACACACACACACACACACACACCGCTCGCGCGCGCATGCACGTCTTTTCAGCAGGGGGGGCTGCACTGGATAGTTGCATGCGTGTGACAGCGTACACGCACGCACATATAAATGTTTCAGTCAAGGCAAAACGCCCCAAGCCCCAAACAACAAGTTACATTTCATCACCCAGTCAGTCAGTCAGTCAGTCAGTCAGTCAGTCAGTCATTTATCAAAAATGTTCATCTGTTTCATCTGTGATTTTTTTTCTCTTGCTGGGAGTTTCACCAAAAGCTTAGTGAGAGTGAGAGAGTAAGGAAATATATACGTATAATAAAAAAAAAAAGAAGCAATTTGACTTATTTTGGAATTCTCGGAGTGAGATGCGAGTTGTGGAGTGTGAGCATGTGAACTGGTTGATGTGCGTGAGTCTCACGGTCAAAGCGTGAGACTTGGCAGCTCTGGTGGGCAGAATTACGCACAGTGCCCAGCAGACGCCCCTTCTTCCCAGCCCTATACCCTTCCTCCAGAGACAAGCTTAATTGACAAAATATATATGTTTTTGTTTTTACCAAACCAACAGAAAGCTGATATTTGAATCGTTCTAATCAAGAAACCAAAAAAATTACTGTTATATGGAGATTAAGGCAGGGAGACTCCACCTATTTTGGATCTGATGCACAGATGCACATTCTACCCATAATTCTAAAACTGTTTGTTTTTTAAATATTCTTTTTAATTTTTAAAGTTTAAGGTTTATTGCAGAGTGAAAGAGGCAGGAGCTGCAGCCTCCACTAGGGGGAGCTGCAGCCCTGGCAGCCCCTCCCCCTTCCCGTGTTACTGCACATACACACACACACACACATACACACACACACACACACACACACACACACACACACACACACACACACACACACACACACACACACACACACACACAGACAACGCATGTGCAGATCCACGGCGGTTTCTATGGAAACAGACGGACATACTGTACATTCAGTCGCTGTTTGCCCATTCTGCCCATACACCTTGAATTTGGACTAAAATGTTTAATATTGAGGTTTTGTCCGTTTCTGAAAGCAAAGGTTGCTATTGTTTGTCAAGTAACCAGTACTTGTTTTTAATAATTATAACATGCTTATTCTATTTTATTATTACTTGAGTCATTTGTGTTAACAATACTTGATAAAATGACCAAAACACTGCAACTAATGGTACTTTATACAACTTTTCAGTACTCTTTGCACTTCACTGATACATTTACATAAGCATAGTGTACATCTTGTGACGTCTCACACTGAAACAAACACTCTTATGCACGTACCTGTCCATTCACACACACACACACACACACACACACACACACACACACACACACACACACACACACACACACACACACACACACACATACCGTACACACATAAATAGTTGTCAAATACGGATTAATGCATAAATACATAGGATCCAAAGGGACACACGCACATACACACACGTGGGCATAGAAGCATACTAATACGCGCACGCACACGCTGCTGTGCATTGTGCGTGCACCGAGGTGGAACAACGCACGTGCGCTGCCATTATTCCTCTTGGCACTTGGGAACGGCATTAAGTAGTCAAGCACAACAGCGCTATCGCATGCAACTTGGCACAGCACCATGTGCATAATTGTTGCTCCTTACAGATCTCACACACAATTCCACATGCACACACACACACACACACACGCACACAAACTTTTGAGCCCCCCAAATAACTGGCTTTGTTATGAAGCAGCCCACATCAGCGTCAGCCGGTCGTAAACACATACACAAAATACAGACACACACACACACACACACACACACACACACACACACGCCCGTCCACCCCATGCCTCCCTCTTCCAGTAAATCCAGCCTGAGCGCTTTACGCCCGTGTGTTGCGCTCCTGGGAGCCCTTCTTAAGACACTAGCTGATATCTCATACAAGCAGAACCGAGCCCCACCCCCGCATGCCTGCCTGCCGTCCGTGTGTGAGATGTGGCTCTTTTTCTTCTTTTTCTTTCACTCCGAGCTCTGTCGTCGGCCACATTTATTATTTATTTACACATTTTTTACATCCCCACAACACAAGAGCTTTGATATATAAAACCTGTATTAGCATTAACATTGGACTCTCACCGCGTACCTGCGTCCAGGCTTCATTAAAGGGAAGTCTGTCAGAGTGTGCGTGGGGTGGGGGTGGTGGTGGGTGGAGGGGTCGGGGGGGGATCAAGGTCAGAAAAAAGATCTCTAGCTCACACCTTCCTTCTTTTTGCTCTCTCTCGCTCTCACTCACTCACTCACTCGCTCACCCCCCCCCAGGTATCTCGAGGCCATCTCCTTTGTCTTCCCGCTGATGATGATGATAGCCTGGGTGCTGTTCGTGGCGGATTTTGTCAAGAAGCTGGTCCACGAGAGAGAGCTGAGACTGCACGAAGTAAGGGCTTTATAGGAAACGACTAAAGTACAGTATTACAATTAAAAAGCGAGGTCAGATGTTACTGTTTAATGTTGTGTTACTTTAACACAATCGTTTGCATCCTCAATCAGGTAAGTCACCCTCCGCCCCAGACGCCCTCGTGCTACCCAAACAAGCCTTCAACCCCAAATATATGATGCAACAGAGCCTCTCCAGATGAAACTACATTTTTATCGGCCTAGAGGGCAATCAAGTTTTTTAACTTGGTGAACTGCGATTGGTTCATCAACATAGATATAGATAGATAGATAGATAGATAGATAGATAGATAGATAGATAGATAGAAAGATAGATAGAGAGATAGATAGATAGATAGATAGATAGATAGATAGATAGATAGATAGATAGATAGATAGATAGATAGATAGATAGATAGATAGATAGATAGATAGATAGATAGATAGATAGATAGATAGATAGATAGATAGATACAGACAGAGATGAATAGATACAGACAGATACCAACAGACAGGAAGACGGACGGACATACAGACAGACAGACAGACAGACAGACAGACAGAGAGATAGATAGATAGATAGATAGATAGATAGATAGATAGATAGATAGATAGATAGATAGATAGATAGATAGATAGATAGATAGATAGATAGATAGATAGATAGATAGATAGGTAGATATTTTCATCTATTTTTCATTTATAATTAAATGAAACCGCAACCTCAATTTAAAATCACACCCAAGCACCCAATTTCTCAACATATACATTTTCCCCAAACTCACCACCACCTCCCTCGCCGCCGCAGTACATGAAGATGATGGGTGTGGACCCGCTCAGCCACTTCCTTGCCTGGTTCCTGGAGTGCGCCGGCCTCCTGGTCCTCACCATCGCCATCCTCACGCTGGTGCTCAAGTGCGGCGGCGTCCTGCCCAAGAGCGATGGCTTCCTCCTCTTCATCTTCTTCTGCGACTATGGCCTGAGTATCATGGCCATCAGCTTCCTCGTCAGCTCCTTCTTCGACAAGACGTACATCGCCGGCCTCAGCGGTAGCCTCGTGTACGTGCTCTGCTTCTTCCCCTTCATCATCGTCATGGGGCTGGAGGCCTCGCTCAGCTTCTCCCAGAAGAGCGCCCTGGTGAGGAACCTGCCCTTTGGGGCGAAAGTTTTGCAGGGTATTAGTATTAGGGTATTAGTATTTTCAGTCATTGATTTATTTCTTATTAATTGTTTTAAATATTAGTATTGGGTTTCAGGTATTGAGGTATTTTTTACGAGTTTGAACACCTGAGTATAATACCGGGCCTTATACCTGGCACTGGTATCGCTATCTGTGCGTCCCTAATTCTGATTGACTAATAACTGAGATCACATTTACATTTATAACGCTAGCGCATAGAAAACAATTGAATCACTCTCCCAGAGAGAATGCAGACATCATGAATTACACTTATACACATAATGCTTGTCATAAGTCAAGTTTTAATACCACCAACCCAAGTGGAAAAAAATTACATTTTCTCAGATTCAAAGTATATTTGTTGTACATAAAGTGTGTTAAAAGTATATTTCTAGCCATTTGCACTGTTTTGTGAGTTTACTTGATACTTCGTATTTCCTTTTATAATTTGTATTTACTTTTATGTACTAATTTAAGGTCCATTTTTATAATACTAGTCATTAATATGCTGTAAGGAAGGAATGTATAAGGAGGCATTAACATAACTTAAGCTGTACTTTAGTATACTTGTTAAAATTGTGTTATTTTGGTCATCAAAATTAACAAAGAAATACATGGAAAATATATATTTAACATATTCAAGCACATTTTAAGTACAACTTCTTGAGACACTACGCTACTAAACTTTAGTGGCTTCAATTCAACACAACATTAGTATTTTTATTGTGAATACAGAAAAAGTATACAAAATATTTGAAATATACTCGCAGACAACGCTTAAGTATATTTTATTTCAAGAACATACACATTATACAGACTGTGAACTGTAGTTATTTATTCAGGATTCAAATTCAAGTATATTATTGTCTTTTAAATTGTTTGTCTATTCCAAAATGGCACTCACTCCGTCCATAGTAGAACAATTCTGTTCTTTCATTCAATGTATAATTATAACATCCAGCAATGTATGTTAATATATCCACATTTAATGTATCGTATAATACATATTTACTGTTTTTAAACTATGTCACTGACATACTACTTTGCTGAAGAGTTGCCTTTTGCTTGCAAACACAATGAATTTTGCCAGAAGATGATTCCTTGAGGTGAGGGACAAAAAAGAAAGAAAGAATGGCTTACCTCTGCCCGTGAAGTATGCTAGAAAGGTAGAAGGGGATATCGGAATGTGGAATTGTTTGTCAAGTGCATAAATTATGCATGTGTCTCTTCACACAGGGACTGCTCGCACCCACCTGCTTCAGCTACGCCAGTCAGTACATCTCTCGCTACGAGTCCCAGGGAGATGGTACGTGCGGCACCCACAAACCTGCCGCTTCCAAGCTTCAAACACCTGCAGCCAACGGGTGTGTCACCCAAGGGCTGACGATCGACTTGGAAAAAAAACAAAAAACCTCTTCTCCTGTGAACCTGTTTGTTTTTTTGTTTTTTCTTGAAGGAATTCAGTGGAGCAACTCTTACTCGTCGCCCATCGCCGGGGACACGGTCTCCTTCGGCTGGCTGTGCTGGCTGCTGCTCATCGACTCGGGGCTCTACTTCCTCGTCGGGGCCTACGTCCGCATGGTGTTCCCGGGTAAAACGCGACAGGAGGAAAAATAAGTCCCACAAAACCAAGCCATCGTCCTGGTGTTACCGTAGTTGCTCGTGGTATCGAAGCAAATTTGATTTGGTTTTTCCATTATTGTCATGAGACAGTTTAAGTTACATTTTCAGATGTTAATTATAATCAGATGTTTGGATGTGTATTTCGTCATTGTCTTGAGCAAATATATCCAGACATTCGAATGTTGGGATGTTTACTTGTAGCTAAGGTTGAAATTTAAGGTCGCCCTTTTTTCAACCGAGGCCCCGTCAAAATGTTGGTTCCCATCACTTCCCACAACCGAACGACCGAGAAACTCACCACTCTGCCACAGCTTCTCCCTGTGCTTAAATGCCGTCCAGTAAGGCAAACCTTTAAGCCTCAAAACATATTACATACACACCTTTTTTTGAAAATGGGAAACTCACAATAAAGTCTTTATAGGTTATACAGAAATACAATGGTCCAAAACCCTGCATTTTATCAGGTTTTTCAGGGTTTTATTGACTCTCGCATTTCCACGAATAAACTTCCGGCTGCTTTTTGACTATATCTATGCCAGCGCAAGAGACTAGGGTTGAAAAATAGCACACCTATCCTAAATCATTAATGGCTCTTTTCAAGCCTGACAGAGCTCTTTAAAAAAGACAACGTTATTCACAGAGTAAGAGTCAGTTAGAGTTAAAATGTGGCCAGGTTGAAATAATGTTTTGTATTGATTTGATGTTGAGGGATCATACCTTGATTAAACACCATAGGGTATTCATGTGTTTATTTCCAGAGCAGATTAAATCAACCTCCCGGGGTTCACTTTTCATGTATACTCATTCATGTTTCGGCCGATCAGGAAAATATGGCATCCCGTCCCCGTGGTACTTCCCCCTGTTGCCATCCTTCTGGGCGGACCTGTGCTGCCGTGGCGGTAGAGGCCCTGGCAAAGTGAGCCGAGGACTTCTCTTCACCAACCTTATGCAGAGGAGCCAGCCTGCCTTCTCTGATGACTCTCTGAAGGGGAAAGGTACGAGGGGAAGACCAAATAACAGCGCCGCCTGTCTTCCTCCACGGGGAGACGACTTTCTGCACCGAATGGGGGGTGGGGGCGATAAATACATCAAACGAAACATACAGGCACCGTCTCTCCTGTCGTGGTTATTTTCGAGGCGGGAGCGCGCTTTCCCTTGTTCTCAGGAACTCCGTCTGGCGAAATTATTTTTTGGTCTCTGCTCATCATTTTTCCGAAACAGCTCGTGCTCATGCACTCTCCTTTTTCCGCCTGTTGACTGTGTCTGTTGGTTTCTGTGTCTGCTGCTGCTCCTCACTCATGTCTGATTACTTTGTCTCACTCGCTGGTCTCTCTCTCTCGCTGGTCTCTCTCTCTCTCTCTCTCCCTGGCCGTCTGTCTCGTTGCCTTTCAGGTCACAACACGTTCTCCTCCTCCCCGGGCGACGGGGAGTTCTCGGGGCTGCCAGTCGGCGTCGCCCTCCATGGCCTCACCAAGACCTACGGCAAGCACGTGGCCCTGGAAAACCTCAACGTGTCCTTCTACGAGGGCCATGTCACCGCCCTGCTGGGTCACAACGGAGCTGGAAAGACCACCACCATGTACTGCAGCCCGCTCCCTTTTATTTTACATCATTCTCATGAGCTCCTTTTTAAAGGGCGCATACCAATAAGGAGCTTTTCCACCGCAGGGACCACTTCAGGAACTTAGTTGCCGGTACTTACAGGGATAATTGGAAGCTCACTTTTTTCCTATCTTACCCAGATTTAGACTTAGACCAATTTCATCCCCGTGCATCCAGTACCAAGTTGGTGACGCGCTCCATGCTAACTGTGTTAGCTCAATGCATGGCTGCAGAGGGAAGCAACTAGCCTAGCTAGCTCCTGTGAAATCAGGGTAATACACCTTCCGGCAGCTCAAAAGCCGGTATTTATCTGGTGTGTTTTTTTATGTTTAGTTCTTTAAAATGCAGCTATATTCAGAGCTCTTTTTGACGAATAACCATTTGTCCATCCGCTGGCCGCGGTGATTAAGTGAGTTGAAGGTTGCCAGGTATGAACTGCCTGCTTGTTGTACTCACTTCCCCTCGTTTTTTCAGTATCATTAAAGAAAATGGAAAACCAGAACCCAAAAGACAATGACTGATGGACTGATAACACATTTTAAGCACAAATCTCTGCTTCAACTGCCTGTACTTTGGGTGGAAAAGCGAATACAGCTGCGTTTCCACCCAAAGTACCTGGAACTCTTAGTCCCAGGAACTTTTTTTCATAAACTAAAAGGTTCCCTCAGCCTGTTGTTGTCTGCGTTTCCACCACGGTTTTAAGACCTGTGAAGATTATGCAAATGAGTCCGCTGACGTAGGAAAAAGCGACGGATGTTTTTACATGCGACCAAACAACAAAGGGCTCCACTCCAGTCCAGTGGTGGTGGTGGTAATGGAGAAGGCTATCCAACAACGACATCCAAAGTGATGGTGGAATATCACGTTGGTTGTCTTTCTTTATCCATTTTATTCTTCCGGCCTTGTATTTACTGTCAAAAAAAAAATCTTCACTCTCACACTCAAGACTGTATTATGAAGTTTGAAACATATTGAAAAACACGAGTTGACACACAGGGAATCGAACCTGGGTCCACTGTGTAGGAGGGCAAAGTCTTACTCACTCCACAGAGATCAGTGTGTTCATACATATTTATATTCGGTCGTGTGTACAGTATATACAGTCGATTTGCGGCTGCAGATTTTTTAAAATGGCGTCTGAAATAAAATGCTGCGAGTACTCGACCAATCAGAAATGTCCAGCGCTGCGAGCCCCACCCCCGCCGAGCGGGGGGAGGTAGTACTGAGTTCCTCCAAAGCTTCCTAGTTCCTGGGGAAAGTTCCTGTGGCGGAAACGCGGCTGTTCATCACTGTTTGAGAAGCTTGTCACTGTTTAGTTGTACATTTCTGGTACATTTCTACCCTGATACAATAAAAACTTTGCTTATTAAGTTACTATTAGCAACTAACCAAGAATATTCTAAAATACGCTCGGGTAATTCAGTGTTCCTGAGGCCATCCAACGGTCATCTAAACTTGTGAATGAACCTGTCTTGCAGGTCTCTCCTGACGGGCCTTTTCGCCCCCTCATCAGGCACCATCGAGGTGTACGGCCTAGACATGCAGGCCAACCTGGACAGCGTCCGCGAGGAGCTGGGGGTGTGCATGCAGTACGACGTCCACTTCGACCACATGACCACCAAGGAGCACCTGCTGCTGTACGGAAGAATCAAGGCCCCCCACTGGACACAAGGGCAGCTGCACGAGCAAGTCCGCAAGTAAGTCGCCGACCTTTGTGAAGAACAAGATAGGCTGTGTTGTTTTTTTTTTTTAAAGAAAATTGGTGAAAACCCTGAAAGCTTTTCTCTTGACAAACTTCCAGCTCTGCTGCAGCTTCTCACTGCGCAGTCCAATGGGGCGAACGTTTAAGCCAGAAAAAATGCATGTTGCATCTGCCTTTGAAAACTATTTTGCCATGTTTAGAATATTAATATAAGCCTCTTATTTAAAAGATTTTTCAGTCTCACCATTTTCTTTCATTATAACAAGCTATAACAAGACTGTCACATAACCTTGTGAGTTTACCGACGGGGAGATTTAATTCTTTTTCTTTAAAGGCTTAACCGTTTTCTCCACTGGGCCGCATTTAAGCACAGTGAGCTGCGGTACATTTCTCAAAATTGACCTTAGGGCTCGCACAAGTTAACCTTTTCAGAAGCACCCCGGGAGTGCAAGGCCACTCTCATCCAGTCTGAGCACAGGAAGTACAAGCCACAGTGAGAATTCCTATGGAAAATGATTCAAATTTGTCTAATTGGTATATTTCTCTACTCCCTCCCCTCCTCGCCCCGTTTGATAAATGCATAATTAAGAACACAACATTTTTTTTTCATTTTATATTCCATAGCATCTTTGAAACTATGCCACCCAAAATGGAAGGAAATAACTGAAATTGTGGGTTAATGCCTGGTTACCTTGGATTGTTTTGTTTCGTAAATATACGGTCGGAAAAAAAGCAGAGGATGGATTTTTTCGTACGGAAGAAATTATTACATTTTCATTCTAGCTCCTTATCTATGTATATCTTTGGAAAATAACAACACATTTCCACTTTGCTTATCCTGAGGCTACACAACCGCCCCGAAGGATCACGCTAGCGGGATTGCATTTAGTTTATCAAATGATATTTAATTAACTGACCATGTTAATAATTCAATTAAAAATCCTGAAGAGATGGGCTTTCTTCATGCAAAGTTTTTCAGTCATTCTTCAGGTTTTTCTTTTTACACTGTTGGAAAACAGGAAATAATTTAAAAAAATAAATTTTACCGGTAACTTTTTGTACCGATTGGTCATCATTGTAAAATCACATCATTTTGGGGAATGTTGGCGCCAGAGGGTACTTTCTCACTCACCCGTGAACATCTTTTCTGACTGTATTTGTAAAATCAATTATTATTTATTTAATTATTATTATCACATGTCAACAAAATGTTTACCACCTCCTCTTCACCAAAGGATCCTGGAGGAGACCGGCATGTACGCCCACAGGCACAAGCGGGTGGGCACTCTTTCGGGTGGCATGAAGCGCAAGCTGTCCATCTCCATCGCCTTCATCGGGGGCTCTCGCCTTGTGGTCCTAGACGAGCCCACCACAGGGGTGGACCCCTGCTCCAGACGCAGCATCTGGGACATTGTCATGCAGCACAAGATGGGTGAGTCCCGCTCTGTGGAATTCTCAAATACGCATTCGACGGCTTTGAGTTCGTACCGACGTTGACAAGTCAAATTGTGTTGTTGCCTCACTGCATATGGAGGATGAGAAACTGCTTGTTAGGTTCCAATTCAACAATAATGGCGCTATCAACATTTGCTTATCTGAATCCCACAAGAACGCCAGCCACCAATCAGACTGTAATGTTCAGATGGCCAAAACATGAATGCTATGTATGTAGACTGTTCCCAAATAAATCCAAGTGGCCTAGTTAAACTCCGCCAGAAACAAACACGTGGATATCCCACATGATTTGCTCACATTATAATCGGTATTGCATTATAACACTATTGTAATTAGACGAGACTCAACATCTTATCAAAGCAAATATTAAACCAAAGTCATGCATAGTTCATCTTTCCCCTGCAAACTGTGAAAATGTAACAGTATCATCAACAATGCTCTCTGCTTGAGTTACTACTGAATATTAACAAACAGATTCTAAAACAAATTTTAGAATCCAAATTCACTACCGACCTGGGAGTCAGGGAGGCGATGGTAATACTGCCACACAAGAAAGTCCCAATACTTGATTTTTGTCTCCTGTCCCCGCTGCATAATTAACCATTGCTTTGCAAAACAAGGGCTGTAACACCATATGAAAAAGGTAAGTGAAAAGAGGTTAACTTTAAAGTCACTGAATCAGAACCAGAAATGCTACATTTTCAAGAGAGACTGTCGTTTTGGCCCTTGGATTATTCTCCTTTATATTCACATATTGTTTCCATTATTATGGAAAACCTGCATACACAAACATATGCTCTGAAGCACACAGACCCCTGTCCTTCTGATGTCCCCTAAATGTGTTCACATACATTTCTTCAACGTGTCATGTCTGGCGTTTTGTACTTAAGACTCCCTCCCTATTCCCTATTTCCTAAGGAAACGGGAGGAGAAGCGAGAGAGCGCTCCCCTGTGGGCCACGCGTCTCCTTATCTGGGGCTCCTCTGCCTTTCAATTTGGCATATAATTAAAGCAGAAATTGATTATTTTCTCAAAAAAAAAAAGTATTTTTCCAGGTGCTCCGAGGGTAACTAGAAACTAAGAGGGTGGAAAAATACCCGCTGTGGATTTTGTGTTTCGAGAGAGAAAGAGCGCTAACTGTCACGCTATTGTCGGCATGAAAATCTCCAATTTAATTGGCTGTGTCTGAGTGGCTGGCGAGTGTTTGGTGACTGGGGAATTGAGTCACAAAATGGACCCGAAATATTCTGTGCGTGTGTGTGTGTGTGTGTGTGTGTGTGTGTGTGTGTGTGTATGTGTGTGTGTGGCTTTCCGTGCCTGCCTCCCTCTTTCTCTCTATCTCTCTCTCTCTCGCCCACTTTGCTGCTCTCTACCCCCTCTCTCTGCCGCTGTCCTTGTATGAGGTTATGTATTGGATTTCATGGCATTTGTCTACGCTCTGTGTCCCTCTCAATTACATTCCCCCTTTCTCTCTCTCTGTCTCTCTCTCTCTCTCTCTCTCTATCACCCACTCTCTTCCTCCCTCTCAGACCGCACCATCATAATGTCCACCCACCACCTGGACGAGGCTGAGGTGCTCAGCGACCGCATTGCCTTCCTGGAGCGAGGCGGCTTGAAGTGCTGCGGCTCTCCCTTCCAGCTCAAAGACAAGCTGAGCCAGGGCTACAAGCTGACACTCACCAGGAAGGTAAATCCAGACTGTTTAGGGGCAGTCGTGGCTGACGGACGGCAGTTTGGATCGAATCCAAACCGTTTAACCAAAGACGTGTGACAGCCACACCGGGCTGCCGGGGTACCTGTCCTCTGGCGCTTTCGGTGCACGGGGCACTCGTCGCTGGGGGGTCGGGCTGTGGGTGAGGGTGCCGTCTGCCGCCCTCTGTTCTGTGGTCCGCATGCTCGGCGGCTGGGGGCTGACCAGGGGCCTGATGGGGGCGCGGAGCTGCCCGGCATGGTGGAGGGGCATGGCGGACCGCTCTGCGCCTGTAGCTGATTGCTGTATGTTGGCTGCTGCCGGGGTCCGTGTGGTCGCTCCCCGCCCTGCTGCGCCCCTGGATCGATCTGGTCGCAATTTGCCTATCTCTCCCAGTGCCAAAAACCATACTCAGTATATACACCACACAATAGACCGAGGGCTTTCAAGATTCAAGAGGTTTATTCGTCACATACATATACATACTTTTATACATATATGCAGTGAAATGTAATATGGCTTGCGGGATAGGCGGGGTGCAAGCTATGTGGGTGGGGATGCGGCGGTCAGCTGCCATCTTGTCTGTAAAGCTCCTGCCCAAGCGTGCTTCTCGTCCGTCCCGAATTTTTAATCCCACTCATATTTGCTTTGAACACATACTTTCACACACAATCCTACTCCGAACAACACTCCACCGGACCAGGGTCTGCGCGGCAGGACTCGCACCCCCAACACTGTAAATTTAATTGCAATTCCCAACAGCACGCATTGGGTTTTCCGGGGTGACCGATCACTGGCGGGTCGGTGTGGGGGCGGTCGGGTGGGCACCCCCTGCCGGCTGGGCTGGAGTCCTGACGGCTTGCACCTGGTGGCTTGGGATGTGCTGCGACCTGGTGGAGCTGTGGAGAGCACCGCCAGGTGCCTTCCGGGCCCCTGGGGGGACTGCTTGCCGTTTCGGGTGCGAGTTGGGGTGTGGGTGGCGGCTGTTGGCCTTTTGCTTCTGCTGCGCGGCTCCTCTGCGGCGGGCACCCCGGGTGCTGGGGGTGGTGGAGGGCCTGTATTTCTGGCGGCCTGCCGGCATCAGTGCGGGGGGGGGTAACATCGAGGTGCCCCATGCTGGGCACACGCTGCTACGTGTATGGGCACTTGGCATTCACGCCAAGTGGGACGTCTGGTCGGCAGCGGTGGGGCAGGCCTCCCCCTTGTGCGGAGCGTGGGTGGGCATGGGAGTCCTACCGGCTCGCCATGGGGTGGGCGGCTCGGGCAGGGTGGTGGTCTGTCGCCATGGGACCGGGATCCGGGCCTGCGGTCTGTGCCTTGCGCCTGCGGCTGCACCTGGGGGTTGGTTGTATGTGTGCGCCCCTGGGGTGTGGGGCTCCTCGTGCTCCCTGGGACTGGGTAATGTTCCTCGGGGCTGGGTGTGGGGGTTGCTCCATGGCCCTCTGGCTTCTCTGGGGGCCCGGGGGTCTTCTGTGGCCGCAGGGCAGGGTACTCGGGGCTTTCCTGCAGCCGTAGGGTGTCTACAGGGCTGCGGAGTTCGGGGGGCTTCGGGGCCCTATCCGCTGCTTGAAGGCGCCGCAACATAATACCGACCTTCTACACCAGTACCAATGAGGATTAGTCATGTACACTCACCGGTGGACATCTTACACACACACACACACACACACACACACACACACACACACACACACACACACACACACACACACTCACTCATACAGGCGGTCCCATCACACACGCACACACCACCACACCTGCTTCAAGTGCACCCCAGCACCCTCCTGGTTACATTCCTCTCCTTTCCTCCCTCATTTGCTGCCATAACTATGAAAGGAAGAGGCCACGTGACCAGCTTCCTGGACATTATTCACTGTTTTTCAATACATGTTGTCATCCAATGTTCATGTTTTTGTGTAAATGTTGTTTGATTCAATGTTTATTTGTCTCACCCGTGGGGATTCTCTGAATTAAAAAAAAAGACATGTGACAGCTGGTGGACGGACGGCTCCAAGTCACTGCATTTCCTAGCCACCTCTAACCTTAACAAATAATCTCGCCACACCTCAGGAGGATCTTCAAGTCCTGCTGGCCCCCTCGCTTACTATGAATGTGTTTGTTTTCCTCTGAGCCAACCCCTGCCTACTTTCTAAACAAATGTGATTAGTTAACGTACTTTGCCTCAAAAGGAAGACATATCTGTTGTTCCTCAAGAACAGAGGGACATGGGTGTCTCGTCTACTTCGGCTCTAGAGTCTACCTCCACTCTACCTTCACTCTGCTGTACCTGCCTCTACTCTACCTGTACTCTAATTTACCTCCACTCTACCTCCACTCTACGTGCCTCTACTCTACACTACCTGCTTCTACCTCTACCCTAATCTCCCTCCCTCTACCTCAATTCTACCTCCCCTTGCTCTACCTCCCTCTACTCTACATCAACTCTACCTCCCTCTACCTCTACGCTACTGTCTGCCTCTACTCTACCGCCTTCTACTCTATCTATGATCTACCTCCCTCTACTCTATCTCCCTCTGCTCTACCTCAACACTACCTCCCTGTACTTCTAATCTACAAACTGTACTCTCATCTATCTCCTTCTACCTCTACTCTACCTCTAATCTACCTCCCTCTACTCTACCTCCTATCTACTATACTCTACCCTAGTCTATCTCCTTCTACCTCTACTCTACCTCAAGTTCAAGTTCAAGTTCACACTACCTCCCTCTACTCTACCTCTGATCCACTATACTCTCGTCTACCTCCTTCTACCTCTCATATACCTCCCTCTACTCTACCTCTGCTCTATCTCCCTCTGCTCTACCTCTTCTTTAGCTCCCTCAACTCTATCTGTACTTTACCTCCCTCTCTGCCTAATCTGTAAATCCACATTTGCAAATCTTCATCAATATATTTATGAAAATATACGACCTGATTTATTTGTGTAATTACTTGATATGAAGAATAATTCCATTATTTGACCTTTATCTGTTTATTTTCAAAGGCGTGAAAATGCAACATGGATCAATGACACTATGTCGGCTGATCGTGTCAGTGATGTACAGGTGTAAAGTTCGGCCATCACTAGTAAATGTACTCATTCGAGTCGATCTGGATAAAAGCATTGCACCACGATGAAATATAAACAGATTCATTGCAACCCCTTGTTTCATATATTAGCAGAGCCGACTGGTAACAAACCAGTTTCTTTGTGGGGTTTCTTTTCTTCCAAAATTGATAAAAAAAAGTGAAAGCGTGAAAAAAACAAGGTGTAAAACTGCCCTCTTGACCCAGATCCAGAGCCTTGAGCATGGGGAGAGCTTTGATGCCGCCGAGCTGAAGGTCTTCATCCAGGCGCACGTACCTGATGCACGACTGAAGGAGGCCCAGGGGAGCGACCTGGTCTTCTCGCTGCCCCGCTTCACCTCTGCCAACGCCTCGTCCTACCGCTCCCTCCTCACTGCCCTGGACGCTAACCTGGACGCCCTTCAGCTGGGCTGCTACGGCATCTCTGACACCACCTTGGAGGAGGTGGGAAGCACACGTATACACACATATGCACGTGCTATCATGCACCCACGTATACTCACAGGGGCAGTCATGAAAAAATAAGCAAAGAAGAGGGAGAGAGTTCAGAGAGCATCCATTTTGTTGATAGGAGATGCATTATTTGTGTAGAGAAAAAAAACAAGCTAGCCTCAATAATGGAAAGCGAAAGTGAACATAGTGACCAGTAAAACTCAAGTCTTAAGGTGGACGATTCTTCGATATCAGCAACTGACTCGCTCAATAGGTATGTCATAAAAAATCTGTAGAGGCCAAACCAGTGTGAAGAAATGGTTTCATTTCATGGTGAATGGGCCGTGAATGAACCGTACTTGAAACCAGGGCCGGTTTTAGCCTGCTATGTTAGGGTGCTCGGTAGCCCAGATGTTAGAGAAGCAGACAAGTAGCCCAAAGATTGCCAGTTCAAATCCTTGGCCAAATGGCACAAAAATCGGGCAAAATGACAGCTGGTTGTCAGTGTCTAGATCAGATGCAAGCCCCTGCCATTGTGCCCACAGGCCTCTCCAGCTTATGGCTGTGTGTTTGTGTATGGGGTGTTTGGATGGGTTAAATGTGGGAGATTCGTTTCCTCATGGGGATTAATTAAGTCGTATTCTAATTTGTAAAAAAAAACAATTTGAAGCAGGGAAATTGGTCGGAAGTGAAGCAGCATTTCTAAGTTTGCTACTACCCTATGATTTGAGTCAGTGGAGGGCGGATTTATTTAGTTATTAATCCTAAAATAGTAAGACATTCTGAGGATGGGGGGGATAAATGTTATGGTGAATATTATATGTCTTCAGACCCAGACATGGGTATGGTGGTGGTGGAATAATCAAGTGTCACTTTACTCTGGTGTCTTCTTTCGTCTCGCCAGATATAAATATATATATAAAAAATTGTCAGAAAAAAAAAGTTGTCAGCGGTCAGCTGTTGGTTTATTTAATTTTATTTTGTATTAAATTTTTTAAATTAAAGATCCCAAAGTAATTGATGAACGTGGAGGGTCATTGGCCGGTTGAGCTCGCGCTCTGACTCTGTGGCGGAATCGCATCCCAGTCGCGTGCGCGAGCCCCGCGCGCTTGATTGCCCCGCGCAACACTAGGGGAGAGAGGGAGAGATCTTCCTTGTAATCTGAGCCATCAGAGTTCATAGTTGTCATAGCAACACTCCTCCCCCTCAGTATGCTCAGAGAGACACTGTGCAGTGGACGGGTATGCTTCAGAGCTCTGCGTGTTTATGCCAGAACATGACGAGAAGAGGAGGGACAGTGGGTGACTTTGGAGGCAGGCTGTAGGCTGCCCACCCAATCAGAAGCTAGAAAAGGCAATGGTATTATCTGTGCTATTTTCCCATTGGCTGAACTTTTTTTTTTTCTTAACTTTTGATTGGGTGGGCAAGACGCACGTTTGGGTAGGCTAAGCTCACCCCTGCCCATAGCCAGCGCTGGCTTGAAACCCATGATTTGTCAAAGCACAGTGATTGCAAAATGCATGTATTGCGGGGAGTGAACATAGTGAGTACAGAAAAAATGAAATGGCTCAAAATAAAGATAAACAGGAGGAGCCCATCAAAGCCAATGTTCACATGAGTCTCATTTTAAACCTGTGTGGTACAAACCATGTGTGTCCCAATAAACCTTTGAGGATGTCTCCATTTTGAACGGAGAGTGAACACTTAAAGTTGGCCTCACACCACACTACCATTTTACTTGCACTATCTGTCAATATCATATTTATACATATGTGTCATTGAAATCAATCATCAAACATCTGATTTCAGTAGACAACAGCCTATCAGAAGACAAAATGAACAGACTATATAGTGCCTGTTAATTTAGTGTAGGTAGGTAGAACACAAAGGGGTTAGCGATAAACTTCCAGAGTTCTGATTGCAGTGGGTAAGAAGCAGTAGCAGACTGTATTTCAGACCTTGGCCTTCAGTGGGCATCCCCCGGAAAACCATCTAAAAATCAACCATGATACGCACGCACACATAGCACGCCTACAGCCAACAACTACTCCATGGCATAGTTCTAGTAGCACCAAACTAAAGCAAAACATATAATTTTATAATACTGTATGTTGACATGCATTATGTATGTTAATATTGTTGTTATATTAATACTGACGTTAAACATCCCAGCTGTGCTGCTGGGCCTATGAACCAAACGTTCTTCAGAAGAATATGCCACACTTGATATCAATTTATTTTACGTGGACATTCGGTAAAATATATGATATTTCATTAAATCGGTGCATGCTCCATCATATTCCATGCCTTTGCCCAAAGGAAGTTCTCCAGAAGTCCATCTTTAATCCTATTGCACAACCCCCCAAACCACGGACAAAAAAATCAACCCATTTAAAACGGCTTTCCCACCTACCTGGAAACTCTGCTGGCGGCAGTGAAGGCCTTGTGACGCTGTGAAATAAGAAAGAATACGCCCACCGTTCACACATAGCGCTCAATTGGACATTACCCGGACTGTACTAGGGTGCTGGCTGGATAAAGTCTGGGTAATGTCCGTGTCAAATGATTCGGACATTTGCGTTCACACATACCGGGTAATGTCCGGATAATTTCAGGTTTACAGTGCATGTGTGAGAGCAGCTTTAGTCCGTCAGTCCAAAATCAGGGCCCATTCACTTAGACAGCAGAGGGAATCATTGGAGATTCAGAAGGCGTTGGAAGAGGAGTCTAGAATTCATTTTCATCATCTGTAGTGCTCAGAACATTATAAAAGATAGTAGATTGACCAGACTGATACAAAAAACATTTTATTATATTAATAATTAATATAAAATTTTCCTCATTCTGAGTAATCTTATGCCTTCACTGAAGACCTTGAAGGCAGTGACGGTCCGGCACTGTTAAAAAGCTGTTTTTCAAATTGGATGAGGGCATCCCAGAGGGCATCAGTACATGGGTATCGTCCATTTTCCTTCTATTTTACTCTTTATTTTAAAATCACAAATTCTCATATGAGTGTAGCCCAAGGCGCTATGCAAATCAGCCTCATGCTTATCAGTTGCAGAACCAAGTGGGAAATGCCCTCGAAGTCCTCAAGTGGCAAAGGCTCATTTGGGGCGAAAGACGCGCCGCTGTACCAAATTTGTAAGACTGCAGACAATGAGATGGATTCAAATACTGAGGAGAGGGCCATGCACTCACCAGCGCATGCAGACGTGGCTTCCATACTGTATGTCGGATGTTATTGCATAACGCTTAGAGCCCTGTGACAGATGTTGACCCTGACGCCGCGCTATATCCGTCAGGTGTTCCTCCAGCTGACCCAAGGCGACCCCAACGCAGCCGGCGCTGACTGCCCCCTGTCCATATCTGAGTCTGTGGCCGATACCGCATCGATCGATAGCTTCTCCGAGGACCTCAACGGAAGCACACCCAGCTTTGGTGACAAGATCCGTGAGTGTTTCTCCCCTTCCTCGTTTTGGTGCGCCACTGGAAACGTCCGGCCATTGCTTATGAACTCATTCTGTTCTGTCATTCTATTTTTTATTTCTCCAATCATTCATTTTTTTCTTCCTATGTGGAAAGCAAATTGACAAGAGTCATCTATGTCACACATAAAATAATCTTTTATGCACATAAACCTTTGGTGTGTATTTCTGACATGTTTACGGCACTGTGCAATTATAATAACATTACATTTACTTTGTATGTATATTGATAGTTTAGTACCACATACTGTTTCATGACATTCACAAAAAAAATCATATACGTATAAGGTACTTAACAAGCCATATATGAACACACAATATAGGGCTTGACTCGTACTGTATATCTACCACTCAATATATCCCTACATTCATCATGATAGTTCATGCAAGAACAGCAGAATAACCAAAATAATTGATTGTTCTTGTTTAATAAATGCTGCAATCCATGCACAACGGCATGGTTTGGAAATATATATATATATATATATATATATCGGTGCACATTTACACAGATAAGTGGGAGTGTGGAACCATCAGATTTCACTGGTTAGATCCTTCCTCTCTGGTCAAAGGTCTGCATCGTGATCAAGCCGAGATTGTTCGCAAAATTTAACACGCCTCTGGTATATGGAGAGAAAATATACCATGTATTAGAGCTAGGCAATATATTTCACAATGTACCGTATCTGTTTATGAATGAAAATACAATATTAAAGAGTGACACCCAGGTTCCCCACATCTTCTTCTTCTTCTTCTTCTTCTTCTTCTTCTTTTGGCTGCTGGAGGTGGAAAATTCCAAGTTCAGAAAGTAAAACTTCACTCCAGGATTTTGAGTCATTTGGATTTGCCAATCAACTCATTGGTGCATGGCTGGAGCAAAAACATGGCAGGAATTTTTACTTTCTGAACCTGGACTTTTCCACCTTTGCCTACATCGTTTTGCTTTCTTACACACGGTACAGACATGACAGCAATCATTTTTTTCTATGATGTATCATGTTCCTTCAACTACCCAACAGTTATTAATAGGATAACTCTTAGATGCTCCCTCAGCCACTAACCTAACTGGTTTTCCCAATCCTAGTTTATCCCACTGTGTCCTCAAACGGCAGGACATGTAGAGCACACATAGTCACGCATGACCCAAGCCTTCAGCCTCTGACCAGGGATCGTGGCACGTTTGGACAAAAAGCTTATTTTTCTCACCTGCTATACACGCCACTCACGCCACTCATGACCTCCTTCCTTCTGTGATTCATAACTAATAACATATATTTCTCTATTAATGAAGCCTAGATAGTTCTGTCAGATAACTTGACAGCGCCACACCCTTATTTGGCCGGCCTTTGCTGCCTGCCCTTTGCTGCCTGCTTGCTTGCTGCATTGTTGCACTCCCTCCACCTCCCCTGCATCCACCTGTTGGGCTCTACTCCTCTATCCAGTGGGTAAATTCGAGCTCATCACTGCTATATTTCTAGCTCATTAAGCATACCTATGTTTATTGTACACCTCGCCAGGAGTGATTAGCAGTAGAGCCCAGACGTCTCAACCGCAAACGATGCAAAATAAATCTAAGAGTTATCTGTCAGAACTTTGGTTATGGTTAACTGGGTGGTTTCTATGAAGATACATTTCTACATATATATCTATCTATCTATAGAGCTCACTGGCTCGTCGTCGGTGCGCGGCGTAGCCCTGGTCTGGCAGCAGGCGTGGGCAATGCTGGTGAAGCGGTTCCACCATAGCCGCCGGGACTGGAAGGGCCTGATCTCGCAGGTGCTGCTGCCCGTGCTATTTGTGGTGTTCGCCATGGGCCTGGGCTCCATCAAGAACGACCTGCAGCACTACCCGGAGATGGAGCTCAGCCCCGCCCTCTACAACGTGGGGCCCAGCAACTCCTTCTTCAGGTCAGGGATGGAGGGATGGGGGTTGGGGGGTGGGAGTAGCACTACTTAGAGGAGGAACATTAATACGCATAGACATTTTTTTGGTGCTCCCATAAGCCTCTCTTCTTTTGCACAAACGAAAAAGAAAGTTGAATGTGTCGCTCCTTGAAGGGCAGGTGAACCTGAAGGACACAGTTAAAAAGGGAAAGAGTGCGAGAGAGAGAGAGTGCGAGAGAGAATGAGAGGGAGAGGGGAAAAAAAGGATGATTGTGATGAAGATGCTTGAGACGGGGGTGGGGGATCAAAGCGAGAGAGATTATGAGTGTCGGGCAGGGCGAGAGATGTCTGGATTCCCTGAGAAGCGGGGCTTCTTTGATCAGAGGGGTATGTAGCGAGGAGACAGAGAGGAGGGAGGGGAAAAAAAACCTGCTAGATGCCGGTGCATAACAAAGTACGGCCGCACGGCCCCTCTCCCATGTCCTTTCTCGGTCGATTAAGATTTCAAAAAAAAGAAATTGAGTGAAGACTGTCTATTTATTCGTATCTATGAATGTGATGTCTCTCTCAATATTTTTCAAATAACTTAAAGATGATTAGTTATTTGAGTGGAGGCGAGTGTTCAGGGTGGATTAGCATTCTAGCTGTTGCTATTGAAATGTACTAGTTTAAGTGTGTTAAGTACCGTACGTGCATCTTCCAAGGATGATGCGCTTTGACTTTGCCTGTCCAAAAGTGTGCGTGTGACGGCCTGACATGATTCCAAGAGAGAAACGAACTTGGCAGGAAAAATAACTTTTTGGGGTTTTTAGCGTCCATCCAACTTGAGAGTTAAAAATGCGCTCATGAAGAAACACAGATGAGATAAGGTTTGGGGTCACTTTAAATCCTGCTGATTTGAGACAGCGCATTAAACTTAAATCTTTGAAGTCTGACCATTTCTCAGAGTACGACAAATACCGAGCCCTGGTGTGTAATTTCTTTCCTCGGCTTCCTCCCAGGAGATTTGAGCAAATCAATGTTGATATTTATCGCGGGCTATCCACGGGTCTTTTAAATTCCGACTTCGAAAGCACCTCTTCAATAAACCCAGAAAAGTATAAAGGGGTTAAATTGTATGAGGAATTCTGAAGTTTTAAGGGGATATGAAATAGTTGCATACATGTATCAATTCAGAATAAGGACATTCAGTATGTATCCTGGGGACAAGAAAGACCCAGAATGTCCTGCTTCTTATTTATTGTAGAGAATAGTGGAGAGAAACAGGAAATGATGGGTAGAGAAAGGGAGAGACATGCAGCAAATGACCGCAGGCTGGATTCGAAACCCGGTCGTTACAGGCGTTTTAGGCGTATACGAGACATTTTGTATTTAAATATTGTATTCAAGATATTCATTTTGTATGCAAAAACTAGTCCTCGACCCTTAAAATGGTCTTAAAATCTCTGAAAAAGGATGGGCCATTACCCATGGGTTCTCAATACACATCACTGAGCAATATATGATGACTTCTCTGTGGGAAAACAACTAAATTCTAACTTAATATTTATAACCTAACTTCATTATAAGAATTAAGTTTGTATTGGAATTGGCCTTTTTAAACCGAAGTTACTATTTATATTACATGAGACAGTCATAGCAGCAACATGATAAGATCTGCTGAAAAGGGAGAATATCAACAGTGGATGCATTTGTCAAATAGAAGAAGTTCAAAGAGCGTTACCGACGCTGACAGTATGGGAAAAGAAAGTGAAAGAATATTTGATTCCACACCTAAAACCAATGGCATAAGTTATTCCTTTTCAGCGCTCTCACTGTACTTAACAAACGTATTCAAAAATCTGCCCCTTTTCGCTGCTTTGTGGAAACTGACCTCCACGTTTTTGCCGTTTTGTCTCCACAGCAACAGCAACTCCAACTCCAGCCACCTGGTGGATGCCATGATGTCATTCCCGGGCATCGATAACGTCTGCCTGGACAAGCCCGATAGCCCGTACGTGAAGTCCATCCACGCCTACCGGTAGACCCAAATGTGCACAATTGGGTAGCGAGACGGACACTTTATCTGCACATTCCGTTCCCTACATTCATCTCATGCCCGGCTTCTTCCGCCAGAAGCATTTTCCTGGCGCCTAACGATCATGCAGAAACCATCCCATGTTGCCGAGCCTCCGGTCACTCATTCAAATCCCGCACCCCGGCGCTTCTCCTATTTTTTCCTGCCTTGTTTCATCTACCCACTTACACTCTCTCTCTCTCTCTCTCGCTCTCTTTCTCTTTCTCTCTCTCTCTCTCTCGCTCTTCAGTCTCTGGCGCTCTCCCCACCCCGCAGACAGACGGGAGCCCCGGGACGAGGGGAGGTGTCATTTGTATTCCGTAAACAGCCCGTGTTTATAGGCCAGATTTTTTTGCCCCCTCGCAGACACTCAAATCAGTGTCGGCACACAGGAACCAGGCCTCGCAGGCACTTCAACAATGTCTGCCCTCAAGAAAAAAAAATTACAGAGGAGGTGGGAAGAGGGGGAGGGAATTGACAAATAGAGAGAGAGAGAGAGAGAGAGAGAGAGAGAGAGAGAGAGAGAGAGAGAGAGCCAGAGTTGAGAGGGAAAACCTACCGACGACCACTGAGGAGCAGAGTGCTGCAGTGCATTCCACCGAGTTGTCAGGGCAGTTTTTACAGTTCATGTCGATAAATGTAAATATGATTTGCCCTATCAGTTTCCTGTTATTGTTCTGTGTGTGTGTGTGTGTCTGTGTGTGCGTGTGTGCGTGTGTGCGTGTGTGTGTGTGCGTGTGTGCGCGTCCCTGTTATTTTATGCGGCCCCTTCAGGTTGCAATATGTCTTCTCTCCATGCATGCAGTGCCGCACATAAGGCATTTTCTTTGTCTGGGTTTTTTTTTTTTTTGTTTGTGTATTTGTGTGCGTGTTTTTATTATTGTTATTTGGCCATTGTTTTACCTTGAGATTGTCTTACTTCAAGGTTCTGTGTGAGAACCGCCCAGACACATGCCTGGAGGTGGACAGGAGACAAGTCCCAGTCCCTTGGGACCTGCAAGTGCACCCGCCAAGAACAGGTGACCACGGTTCACGTGTGTGTGTGTGTGTGTGTGTGTGTGTGTGTGTGTGTGTGTGTGTGTGTGTGTGTGTGTGTGTGTGTGTGTGTGTGTGTGTGTGTATGTGTGTGTGTGTGTGTGTAAAAAAAACAATTAGTACAGGGATTAAATGTATATAAGTATTTTTTGTTAATATAATAATAATAATAATAATAATAATAATAAATGAAAAAAATGGTTCAGTATTGTTGGCAGTCTCAGAATTATTACTTCTAATTGACTCGATTTTTTGTTTGATGAACTATTTCCTTAAGCATACAATCGATACATGCAATGGTGTAAAAAGTAACATCCCCTAAAACAAGCTAAAGTGAAGTACTTGGGTCAAGTTCAAAGGACCTCAGAAGTAGCTACTGGTGAAGAAGTAGCTACTTTTATCCACCCGTGTGTGTGTTTGTGTGTGTGTGTGTGTGTGTTTGTGTGTGTGGGTGTTTGTGTGTGTGCGCGTGTGCGTGTGTGTGTGTGTGAGCACTCGTCTATGTGTGCATGAGCATATGAGAGTGGTCAGAGAACATATTGGTCCTGTCCACCTCCACCAGGTGTGCAGTGGGGACAAATCCCAGCCCCCCCACGGGAGAATCCCCTCCTCCCAGATGGTCTACAACCTGAGTGGCGTCAACGTGGAGAACTACCTCATGGCGACGGCCAACGACTTTGTGCGGAACAGGTGAGCACAGAGCTCGCGTGAGCGTTCTGAGTCAGACAAACAGCGTGGGATCCATCTGTTGCAATCTGTGGCAATGTGTGTCGCAGTTACATTTAGATGACACGTAACGCTTTTCATGACTAATGTTTTCTTTATAAACATCCTTAAACAATATAATATGGTTTGAAATGTTCAGAATTAGCGCAGGTCCTAAATGACCCATTAAGCGGCATAAGTTCCAAGTGCCAAAAGTTCTCCCAAAGTCTTAACATTTAACTTGCCGTTACCTGCAGGCACCCCTGAATTTGCAATTGAGGCCTGATTTCAAAAGATAAGATTGCCCCCCAAAACAGATTGGGAAAGTTGCACTGACTCCACTTCAGGTTTAAACAAATGGCGCTGGGCTCTCATTGATCTCCAAGGGGTTAATCAATATTTGTGTGACCCCCCCCCCACCACCCCCACCCCTCCCTATCTACCTCCCAGGTACGGTGGATTTGTTTTCGGCAAGCCCCTCCCACCCAATCTGCAGATGGATCTGAGAGATGTACCGGCCAACCGCACGTTAGCGAAGGTAACTTTTCCCTTGGAGAGACGCCTGTTGCCCAGTTGTTATCGGTAACATTGTTATCATGGTTTACTGCTGCGCTTACGCTGCCATTTTTTTGTGGTCAGTTGTTTACGTGCGTGTGTGTGTGTGTGTGCGAGCCCCTGATGTCAGCATATTTTGCATAGATGTGGCTTCACATTAAGAAATGTTGCAATGGAATTTTATAGTAGACATGGCCAGCTGTACTGTAATTAAATCTGTTGGTGTGTGTGTGTGTGTGTGTGTGTGTGTGTATGTGCGTGTGTGTGTGTGTGTGTGTGTGCGTGCCTCCTTTAGGTGTGGTACAACCCTGAAGGCCATCACACGATGCCGGCGTACTTAAACAGTCTCAACAACATCATCCTGCGCGCCAACCTCCCAGCAGACAAAGAGCCAGGGAAGTACGGTGAGGAGCCGCCAGCAGCGCAAAGTTTCACATATTACAACACCAGGCTTTGTCTATCGGCGATCGACTCCAATGATCGTGATTGACATTGATGAAAGACAATTATTTACATTTTTTTCTAATCCGTCAGAAAAAAATCCGAGCATTCCAACGGTGTTAGTGGAGTTTGCCGTGTTCCGAAACTGGAGCGGAGAGAGAGAGGGAGGGAGGCAGGGAGGGAGGGAGGGGAGGAGGGGGTGAGAGGGGGAGAGGCTCTCCCTCAGAGGCTCTCGGCTCTGAGCTGTTGGTTAACCACTGGTGATCTGATCTCACTTCTCCGCTCTACAGTCCCGTACAGAGACTTTAAGAGAGGCAGGTGCTCAAAAATAAAAGGACCCCATCTCCCGTTCGGAGAGAGCAGCATGGCAGTGCCCAAATCTGCGCACATGGCAGGCGCGCCGGGGACACATTTCTCATTAATATATCTTGCCCAGACAATCGGCGACCTCGATGCCCATTCAAGCTTAAAAAAATGTGCCTGATAAAAAGGGCACCATGGGGTCCTTGGGGCAAAGGGGCAGGTGCTTGGGCACTGAAATGTAATAGTATATATTGGCATATATCACTGCCCCCCAGCGATATATACATATATATATATATATATATATATATATATATATATATATATATATATATATATATATATATAAGGGATGCAGCGGTACACGGTATATTATCGAACCGGTCGGTACGCCCCCGACGGTTCAATTATTTATTATTAATAAATTATATTATTTAATAATAATTATAGCAGGCTAGATTTATTGTAAAAAATAGTTTTGAATACCATAATCCAAACCCGCTCATGAGATGCAGATGCGGTTGAAATCAAGAACCCAGGGTTACAACCAAGGAGTCAGGAGGAGTCATTCATATTTTTTCGGCTCCGAGACAAAAGAGACGGATGCGTTTTGTTTTGTCTTTTCACACGATTCTGTAGCGTGGTAAAACAAAAAAAATGTGTATTGTTTTTTCATTTTACCACGCCTACAGAAAAAGCCAAGTCGAAAATGTGCTCGGCCGTGGGTTATTCTGGTGCCCCACCGCCAGGGGGCGCTGTGCGTCCTTAGACTCAAATCGCCATGCAGCGTGAATACAGATGAGACCAGGGTGGCTGTGCTGAGGGAACGAGACAGATCCACAGTTAAAAATATATATATATTTAATTTCTTTAATTTTTTATTTTTTTTATTTTTTTTAACTACAGTTTCAGCAGTGAGGATCAGGCTGGCTGTCTGCCTCTGGGCACACATGCCACACACACACACACACACACACACAGACACACACACACACACACACACAGACACACACACACACACACACACACACACACGCAGGCACACGCACTTGGCAAACACAAATTAATACACATAGATGGAGAGTGATGTTTTTATATCGGCACATACAATTTATGCTTCTCCTGCACACACACACACACACACACACACACACACACACACACACACATACACATGCACACACATACACCTCGAGCCAGGGGTAGAGTGCAATTATTTATATGTAACCAGTAGACTTTCCAGAGGTAGACTTGTACCAGAAAAACCTTGTGAGATTGCATCTCCCCATCCAGAGGGGATGGAGGTCGGTGGGGGGGGGTGGCTGTGGGGCTGCCTGTGTGACCATGTGACTCCTGGTGTCCACTAGCCAATTCACGTCAGCACCGTGTCAGAGAGCAATAGGTGCATATACCTCACTGTCAGTATGGGAATGTGTCTTATTTTTGTCCTTTCTTTCATAAATGGCAATGTTCATATCATTTTATATTCATTGTGTATTTCCTTGTTAAACTTGAAATTACTTCCAATCGCTGGCGACGAATACCCCAACCCATGCTACGTTTGCCACCGCCGCCCATGAATGCTGCCTTATTTTCTTCAGGGGTGTGAAAGTCTGCAAAAGTGGGACGTTTAAGCGCGGTAAGAACAGCAGTTTAAAGAAAATTGTCTGGAAGCGTACACGACCGCTGCAGGCAGCGTGTGTCGCATGCGAGACAGCAGGAAACGGGCCCCAGCGGAGACAACTGCAGTGATTAAAACTTAAAACTCCTTTCTGTTCTGAGACGCAGACAACTCCAAAATGCGTGACACAGTAACTTTGCCATGTTCCGTGCCTGCTAGCCCTGGGTTGGGGAAACTGGATACATTCCCAAATCGCTTCTGAAGCATCAACCACCGGCATCTGATAACAACTTCGGAGAGCTCAGTAGTTCGTCTCTTCAGCGTCTGTAAAAGCCGAAAAACAGCCCTCGACAAGGTTCGCACCTTTGTTGTGTTCGGACCCCGATCCCCTCTTTTGGGCTTTGCAGCTGCCATTGCATGGTCAACAAAATATTGTTCAAGATGGTGTTAAGGTAAAGATATCGCTGTTGGAAAAAGAGTAAAAAAAGGGAATACTTCCCGGTGTTTTTTGGGGATTTTTCACGGCCCTCCCGGCCAGGCCCTGGTTCCAGGTCGCCTCGCTTTTAACGCGACTGAACAAAGCCCTTGGCTCGGCTCGGCTCGGAGGGAGAGGCGGGCTGGACGGCGACCGAAAGAGCTGGGGGTTTAGAAGCCGCGAGCTCACTGCTGGTTCCCCGACAGGGTTTAGCCAACGCTGACACCGTGGCCTGTGAGCACAGGCCCTAAAGGTCTCCCCCTAGCCCCTCATAACTTGCACTTATTTTGCCTCCGATAAACTGTATAAGAGTGAATTCTGTGGTGAGAGCAGTGGTTCTCAAACCGCCCCTATGAGTTCTAACCAGTACTATAACAACATTCGGGCACTTTTGGCATTTGGCGATGTCCAATAATGGACAAAAAGGTGAGTTTAAAATTGTTATTGATAAACAATTGCATTTTTCTTTCATCTGTTTCTTTGAACTGTGAACAGTTAACACAAAACGCGTCAATAGACTATAATAACATGCAGTATGCCTACAGCATATTAACAAACGAAATCTCATGAATAATTATTGTGTTTGTGTGATCATGATTCAGTGATTCAACCACCTGCAGTGCGAGCGTGTTGTTAATAATCCATTTTAAATTTATCAAATGGTATTTATTATGGTTTCCCACACAGGTAATAATAATAATAACAATAATAATTGAGCACCGCACAGAAGGGGAACTGGCTACGAACTCACAGCAAAACAAACAAACTTGAAACGCATAAGCAGTGCTCACATAAAGCATGCGCCCAACTCTCTTAAAGAGACAGCAGCCAATTACTGAGCGTTAAATACTAGAGCCCGACCGATATATCGGTTTGGCCGATATCGGGAGCAGTTATGTAGCCAATGTGTCCCGATTTTTAAATAAGTATAATAAACAAAAAAATATATTATTCATCCTGTACTTGTCTGTTTTTACACTTCTTTAAGTTACTCAGCAAAATGAGCACAGAAGTCTGACTAGGCATTATAAATCCATCAATGTTTGTCTAGACAGGACACAGCTCTCCAACTAGGAAGCGATTCATGGGAAGCTTGGAAAACAAATTTGCTTCGAAAGTGATGATGCGTTCACTTGAACTTGGAAAAAAATCGAAAATCGAACTGTATTTAATACAAACGTTTACATTTTTTCAATCTATCAAAAAGTTATTTGTGTGTTTATATTAATTTATTTGTTTGCTTATAAGTTAAATGTTCTCAAATATAGAATTTAATACAATGAAAAAATTTCAGATTGATTTAAAAACGTAGCACTTTTTGCACTCTCTCTCTCTCTCTCTCTTTCTCAATCTCTCTCTCTCTCTAACCGTTCACCTCTTCTGCCTCTTTCCCGTTTCAGCCATCTCGGTTTCCAGCCATCCGTATTTCGGCCGTGCGGACAACGAAGACGCAATGTAAGGACTCTTCCCACTCTTCATTTGTTTCCTGCTCGCTCCTGTATTTGCATGATTCACTGCATATATGTATGACCGTATGTATATGTATGTGGCAAATAATCCCTTGAACTTGAACTTGAACTTGAACTTGAATTGGAGCGATCCAAGTCATGGCATTAGGTGCGGCGGTGTGGTGTGTTGTGGGCTGACAGTTGTATTTACCCATATTTGATTTTCAAAATGAATTTAGCTGAGCTGGTGTTATCGATCAGAGGCCCATAGTAAAGGGTGTTTACCCTGAAGGTGGCACAGTGGTGGATTGATTGATTCAACCCCCTCCCTCTTCTGCCAAAACGGGCTTTCTTTAAACCCCCAATCTATGCGTGCTGCTCCAGAGGACCTAAAATTTGTGTGTGCATGTATGCGTGCGTGCGCGCGTGTGCGTGCGTGTGTGTGTGTGTGTGTGTGTGTGTGTGTGTGTGTGTTTGCGGGCAGATGCGTGTGCAGCGTCTATGTCTGTGCATGTGTGTGTGTGTGCCCGTGGGAGTTGGTGTGTCTGTCTGTGTTTGCGTTTGTCTGCGAGATCAATTCAAATAAATCTCACTGAAGGGTGGATGAGCCGAGGCCTTCGCCGACACGCACACACACACACACACACACACACACACACACACACACACACACACACGCACACACACACACACACACACACACGCACACACACACACACACACACACACCGGACTAAGTTGTCCCCCAAAGCACTGCAAAGGAAAAAAAACAATGAAATCTTAACATGGCTGATTTATTTCTTTAAATCTTGGAATGGATTACACGTTCTAGAATTGTGTATGTACGAAAAATCTGCAAGCTTTGAGAAAATATGTCCTCAGTTATCTTCCTTTCTTGGGAGAAACAGGCTAATTCCAGCAATTTCTTTAATTGAAATGAGAACCCTCAGCAGAGAGCAGAGAACAGCACTCTCCGCTCCCAAAGACATTTCAAGAAATCCGTCCGTGCTTTGAGAATAATGGGAATAAGAAAACACGTTTACAGAAACATGACTGTCTAACAGACTACAAGCTTAATTCTGGAAAAAAAGAAAATGACGAAAGAAAATAATCACAAGATCACTCAACCTGCGCTCGATGTTAGTGTTACTATCTCGGGGTCCTTACTCTAGCGACCTTGGTTGTAGAGTGAGGTCATTGCCTGTCTCAGTCCTATCTCTCATCCGTTCAGTTTGGATGTTTAAAGTTGCCGTCTTTGGTGCAGCCCGTTGGGATGGGAGTTGACCATTTTATTTGTCTCCGCGCGGTATCTGGGTTCTCTGGGTTCAAGTTCTCCCTCGGTAGGTTTGTTACGCACTGCCCTGCCTCCCGTGTCAAAAGTACCCCAAGTCCCCTCCTTTTTGCGGGATTGTGACGTTGCTTTATTTTGAGCCCCTTCATTGCAGCGAAGATGTATCAAGTCTCAATGGTCAAAATGATGGGTCGGTTTGTGGGAGGCTATTAAAGACGCCATTGTTTGTTTGGTAAAGAATGACAGCGGGTGGCTTTATATAAGGCAGCTCCTGAGTTTTCACAGTGACTGCCTAACACTTGGAGGACAAGCCTTATCTACCTTGTGGCTGGAATTAAAACTCCAATGGCACCTCATCTATTGTAAGTGAGGAATATAGTGTAAAAACGTTCTGCAATCATTCACCAAGAAAAATCGGGTAAAGGAAAATGGATGGATGGATAAATAAATGGATGAAGTTTTAGCATGAGCTAGCAATAGGTGATCTATGACCCGCCCCTGACTGAATACTAACGGCAACCAGCCTGAAACACAGAAATATTGACACCACTGAAGATAGTTGACCTTGATAAAGCCGCCTTCCGCCTTCCCATGTAAAGTATAATGCATTGTTTTGTACTAAAAGGACCATATATATAAAGCTTTGATTGGTCCGTTTACGTTGCCCTGCCGGCAGTGTCCACGGAATGATCCAGATCCTGGTGGCGCTCTGCGTGCTGACGGGCTACGCCATCATGACTGCCAGCTTCGCCATCTACGAGGTCCAGGAGCACCACAGCGGCTCCAAGAGGCTCCAGCACATCTCCGGGGTGGGAGAGTCCCTCTACTGGGCCGTGAACTTCCTCTACGACATGGTAACTGCCCGACTACTTCATCCCGTTATATCCGATGCCGACGCTCCACGAGAATAGTCCCGATCCATTTTGGTAGCCCTGATGGAGATGCAAGGGGAATATCGCTTTCAATTTCAATACCGTTCAACATCATAGCGCTCGTAAGTATTTTTTCATTAATTGAACGCTCCCCCCCCCTCCTCTCCCTCTCGCTCTCCCTCACTCTCGTCCAGATCCTCTACCTCATCCCCGTGGCTCTGACCGTGGCTGTGGTTGCCGCCTTCCAGATCCCGGCGTTCACAGACAGGCAGAATCTGGCTGCCGTCAGCCTGCTCCTTGTGCTCTTTGGGTCAGTGCCTTCTGGCTTAATGCTGGCGATACATCGGCTCGACCGTGAAACCTCACAAATATTTCTGTTGGGTGTGTATAGTGGGACGGAATTTTTTGGCCGATATGCATTGTGGATCTGAAAAATGTATTGCAGTGGAATGGACTCACTTTTCATTTTTATACTTTAAACACCCGAGGGCGGAATTGCTAATCCAACTTGATTGGCGTTGACGATGACACCATAGATATGGAAACCCAAAACATAGGTTGACACCGTGTAGCGCCTTGCAGCCATAGAGTTTAATGATGGCAGCAGGAAAATGAACGGCAATGAGTTCGAAACACATGAAAAGCTGCAATCTCCGACGCCGGCTGTTGAATTAGCCAAAGGCCAAACAACTCTGATGAACGCATGTGCGGCTGTGCTTCCTGGCTCCGCCTTGGCAAAAACAATTTGAAATGATTTCGTTGGACGAGCATCCGCTTTTAAAAGCATTAAAAGCTTGTGAAAGAGATTGTAATATTTGCTCTTGAATTTATAGAAGAAAGAAAAACCATAAGAAGGACGGAAGAAGGAATCTCTTAATTGAGGCCCCCTTTGACCTTTTTTCCACTTTACTTTAATCCAAGATCATTCAACTCTCTCTCTCTCTCTCTCTCTCTCTCTCTCACTCGCTCGCCCACTCACTGAATCGAAACCCAAAGGGCTTATTAGGCACCGAGCTGGGAACAAAGCTCACGAACAAAAAACTATTTTGCCGGACTCCCCGCTCCCGAGCCATTAAAAGGATTTGTGCGCGAGGAACGGGTCGCCTGCGAGTCGTGCACCCACCACCCGGCATCCGGACACTTGGCGGACATTTGAATCCCTGAATCGCTTTCTCCGCCCCAGAACCGAACTGAACCCAGAGAGGAAGCTTGGTCGGACTCTTGTTTGCTGTGCTGTCGTCGCGAAGCGGGAGGGGATTGGAGGGGGTGGTGGAGGGGGGGCGGGGGGGTTGGAGGAGGAGGAGGAAGAGGAGGCCACCTCAGCACTCTGCTCCTCATTTATCAGGCAGATGTCTCCTTCTCAGGCAGTGAATAATCACAAAGCCCAGTCACAGCGCTCCATCTGCCTGCCTGCCTGCGCGCTCCCACCTGGGTCTGGCTCTGCAGCGGGCCCACTTCTGCTCCACGTCACAGCTTGGCACAAGCAGTATGCCTAGCAAGCATCTTTTTTTTTTTTTTAGGTCACGGGGGCCAGACTATCCGTCTATCTCAGTCCCTGTCTGACTCTTATCGGTTTGGCCTCATGGTTGGCTTCACCTTCTCTACCTCTCTCCATATCAGTTAAATTCGATGGAATTCAAGGCTTTATTGGAATGGGGAAGATACGTTTACATTGCCGAAGGGAATGGAAAACCAAAAAAGAGAAATATCACATCAAATTAAAAGAGAAATATTTGAACATCGTGGTCCAAAAAAAAAAAATGTTACCTTAAGTAAAGTAAAAAAATTTTATATATATAATGTTATAAAAATGTATATATATATATATATATATATATATGTGTGTGTGTGTGTGTGTGTGTGTGTGTATGTGTATACAGGTACTCCTCACAATGACCTGTTTAGTGACCGTTGGGACTTAGGACCAGCTCCCTGACCAGTCTGTATTTTACCCTGTGTACAATACCACGGTGTCTCAGCGTCAGTCTCATCACGCATCAGCCTTTAAATCCTATATACACTATATGCACTATATATACTCTATATACCCTATATATTCTACATATACTATATAAACTATATACACTATATATACTAAATATACTATATATACTATATACACTATATACACTATATATACTCTATATACACTATATATACTATATATACTATATACACTATATGCACTATATATACTCTATATACCCTATATATTCTACATATACTTTATAAACTATATACACTATATATACTAAATATACTATATATACTATATACACTATATACACTATATATACTCTATATACACTATATATACTATATATACTATATACACTATATGCACTATATATACTCTATATACACTATATATAGTATATACTATGTACACTATATATACTATTTATACTTTATACACTATATATACTATATATACTTTATCCACTATATACACTATATATACTATATACACTATATAGGTAGAGATCATCTTTAATTAAAACTGATATGTGTAAATAATGCCAGATAAAAGGGATGTGTAAAGATAACCTAAGATAAAAATAAAACATTTTAAACTCAGTTTTTTAAACTGCAGTTTAAAACATCTATACAGATCAGTTGAGACAACGTAAAAAAAAATAGAAACACTTTGACATGACAAGTCCCTCTCTCCACCTCCTTCTTCGTCTCTCACTTTCTCTTCGCTCTTTGTGCTCGCTGACCCTCTTTCTGTCTCCCACTGTCTCTCTCTCGTTCGCTCTCTACCTGCTCTCTCGCCCGCCTTCTCTCTCTCTCCTCTCACCTCTCTCTGTCTCTCCCCCTGTTCCCTACCACCTCACCCTCACCCTCACCCTCACCTCCCCCTCCATCCGTCTCTGGCGCTCTCTCTCTCCATCTCTCTCTCTCTCTCTCTCTCTCTCTCTCTCTCTCTCGCTCTCCATCCCTCTCCTGCTGCCCCCGACACCCCAATCAAACAAACAAGCAGATTATTTGCGAGACAAGAGAAAAGGGAAACAAAAGGATGTGCTACCACGAGGGAGTAAAGTTGTTTTTTTGCCGGTGTTGCGTTTCGACGTTCGCCCCCCACGGTTAGCTCTTTTTCTTTTTCTCCACGCGTTTTCAGTGTTAATGACGGCTGTTTCTTTGGTGTTGTCGTTGCGCTCTTCGCAACTGTTAAAGCGTTTCAGTCAGACTTAAAAACGGAAAGGGCGTGTCATGTTAGAACGCTGGTGTTGGGGGGGGGGGGGTCCTTGATGGAGAGAACCTCCATAAAGACCCGACGTTCACTTTCATCCTCAATGGAGAGAAAAAGACAAAACAACCCCATTGCAATCAAAGGAGTCTGTGTCTTTAACTGGAAGCCACTCAGCAAGATCACAGTGGGGTCTATTTTCAGCGGCGCAAGGTTTTTTTTGTTTTTTTTTCCTTTCTTCGCCCAAATCACGCAAGGCGGAGTTTAATGAACCTCGGCGCTTTTGAAGTAGTCGCTTTTGTCTGAATCCGTAGGTTCGCCACCTTTCCCTGGATGTACCTCCTGGCCGGTGTCTTCAAGGACGCGGAGATGGCCTTCATTAGCTACGTGTGCATCAACCTCTTCATCACCATCAACACCATACTCTCCACGTCCATCCTCTACTTCCTGGGCCAAATCGCGCCCACCAGCGGCGAGGTCAGCAAAGCCGCCTGGACACAAGATTCGCCAACGGAAAAAAATATCATAAAATAGGGAAACTTGGACACACTAGTAACACCGTACACCCCCACCCGACAGGCGATCCAGGAGATCTTCGGGAGGCTGAGCCACGCCTTCCTGATCTTCCCCCAGTTCAGCTTCGGCAACGGCCTGATGGAGCTGGCCCGCGTCAACATGGAGGTGCAGATCCTGAGCGGCTACGGCGTCGATGCCTACAAGAACCCCTTCTCCACCGATGCGCTGGGCTGGATGTTCCTTGCCTCCTTCCTGCAGGGTGTGTTCTTCTTCTCCCTGCGCCTGCTGCTCAACCGGGGGCTCATTCGCAGAGTCAGGTAGGAGGCCAGGGTTGCTGTTGACGTAGGAAGTGTTGTTGAATGATCTGTTCATTCTTGATCTGTTTTGTTTTCATCGGTGGCGCCCCCTGCTGCAATATACAAATTCAACAAATCCAAAAGTTCAAGTTGTTGTTAAAATGATGCCTTTCGACAAATCAGGCGTATGATTATCCATGCGGACGCGGCCACTTGCCGTGGAGTGAAGCCATTGCTTCGCGCTTGTTCTGCCTCTGTGCGACCGAGCGGCCGCCGCCATTTTGACGACAAAGTGTCTTAAGTGGGCTTTGTCTACAAAGAAGTCCTAATGTTTACTTTCACTCTCCGTTATTGACACTTACTGTAGCGATGAACGTTGGGGAGGATTGCCTTTGTTTATCTGCTGATGTGTGAGTGTTCAACCTCTAATGGCATCCCTATCTTTGGTGTGGAGAACATTTTCCACGGGGAAAACAGAAAGCGGAATTTGCTGGGGCCATGTTTTTTTTTTTTGAGCTTTACCCTCAACCTTGATCTTTTAAGGTTTACCTTGACGACAGAGAGTCCTTCGTCTTCCTTAGTCTCGGGCTGCCTAGTCTAGAACTCATTTATCTGAAATTACCAACGTCTGAGAAAGGCATTTGTAAATTCAGGATTATTTGAAGTAGGATTAGCTTGGTCCTGATTTAGCGTTACCCCTCTCTGCGAAAACCACCCCTAAATGTTTAAAACCCTCCCATAAGCCAGATCTCATTTTGCCAAAGAATCAGAGTGGTCAAGCTACTATATGTTTGCAAAGTTTTTCCGACTTACACTCCTCGTCCTCCTCCTCTGTAGGCACCTGATCCCCGGCAGGAAGCTGGCGCCCACGGGGGCCGTCGGGGACGAGGACCGTGACGTGGCGGCCGAACACCAGCGCGTCTCCGGCGGCAAGGCAGGCTCGGACGTCCTGCAGGTCAACTCTCTGACCAAGGTGTACCGGCACCTCAACAGGAAGGTCCACGCCGTCAACAGGCTGTCTGTGGGCATTCCCGCCGGAGAGGTGAGCAGAGACAAAACCAAAACACACGGCGCCAAGTTAACGCACGACAAATTGCCGTTGAGGAAAGGAAACGGAACGATCAAATTAAAGCTCAGTAAGAAAACATTAGTACGGTTGGCGGCGCCTCGGGTTTCCGAGACACAACTGTTCTCTGTTTGTTCAACTGCAATTACCGCACAGCGTGCATCGGTGTCTGAAACTATCCTTCATCTCCTTCCGTCGGTCAAATGTGGCTCTCTATTCCCCAATTAAATTCAACATACTATATATGGTTTTTGCAGCTCCTTTTTTTTTTTGCTTCTGAACTCGCAAGTGCTACCGTAGTCATCTTTGCTGACAAAATAATACCACTCCATCACTTCCACAGTAGTCCTTCCCTCCATTGTAGTAATCAATGCAACATCAGGATTGGAAAATCCCATAGATATATTCTGATGTCTGTGTGTATTCTGTACTTATTTTCTGGTGCTGTGTGTGTCTGATACTGAGTACCAATTGAATACTAACATTTTAACATTCTGTTAAAATCAGAATCGGAATGAGGTTATAGCGCCAGGACATTTACAAATTTGAGGAATTTGTCATGGTGACGATTGGTGCCTTTGTACACACGATGAGCATTAAAACAAAGCTTAACTGTCTGGAATAAGAATAATAAATAATAATAATAATAATAATAATGATAATAATAATAATAATAATAATAACATAAATAAAACAACAAAATAAAATAAAAATTCCCAAAAATAGACAAATTTCACAAAAATCCAGAACAGAAATAGTCAGATATATAAAAATATACAGAATATACAAATGTGATTCTATGTAGAGGATAAGCTATTAGTTTGGGTATATGGGGTATGAATTATAATTTAAAATATAATTAACTATTCATAACTATTACTATATATTCACTAAATTTGTACAGTGTTATTGCACGTAAAATAAGTGTGAGATCACTGATTTGTATTTTAAGTAAATTATTTATGTACTGGATTTTGACAAAATCAGATATAACATTAGATTAGAATTGAAACATGAAATGGGAACTCAATGCATTTTCTGACTTTCTCCATAAATTTCCCCTAAAATGTAAACAGATCTTCAGTAAGTCTCAAATATACAACCAAGAGAATCAAATTAAACAAATAACACAACAAAAACATTATACTTTTTCGTTTATTTATTGAGCAAAATGATCCAACATCAAATGCCTCATCACATATTAGATCATATAAGTCCACAAGTCTGACTGCCGAAATGTCTGTCATTTTCTGAAAACACGAGCCATCGTGGTGGTTAACTGCAATACTCTAAAAAAAAAATTTTGGGGGGGGGGGTCTACATCTTTTTAAATGTGTCGGTAAGCGAAGAGCTTTTTTTCCCTTTTGTCCAGTGCTTCGGTCTGCTGGGAGTGAACGGTGCCGGAAAGACAACCACTTTCAAGATGCTGACCGGAGATGTTAGCCCCACCAACGGCACAGCGCAGATCAAGGACACCGACGGGTACCCAGCTCATCCATTTATTCCACATAATTCAAAGAAATTAACACGTATATGGGTTGTTAAGGAAAGTGTGAAAGAATCCCCCTGTTCATTTGCATTCTCTGGCGTGTGTATTTGAACCCAGTGAGGTGAAATAGGTCACTATAAATGAGTAACAAAGGTACAAATCGTGCTGTTCCGAAAGATTATTTGAGACCGTGTGGCCTGTGAGGACTAAATCAAGAGCCCAAAACAAATACAAAATGTAACCCAGGCGACAGTCATCTTTTGATAGAAAAGAAGATACACTAAAGAGAAAAGCTTTTTAACTGGTTGAGACAGATTTTCATTTTTTTGAGTATTATTATTTTAATCTAGCCCTATGGGCTGGATCCCCTCTTGATATTGTTCTGGGAAAATTCTCAGAATTTTGGAAATTAAAATAATTGGAACAGAAGGACGGCAGAAGCTAGGAACATGGTTGACATGTTGTTTGAAGCGCGCTGTCACAAACCTTTCGTGGTTGAAGTTTCATCTAAATCGATCCACATATGGAGCAGAAATTTATGAAAAACCGACCAAATGTGGCCAATATCACAGATGCTATCTGAAACCATCTGAAAAACAACAATGGCATAAACTTCAAACACAGTTGAGGTTTTGTTTAAACCGGTATGTCATAATCATCGAATGGTTTAAATTGCTATACAGATCGATCCACATATGGAGCAGATATTAGATATTATATCACTTTTAACATTATTAACATTATGAACGATTTTTGTAAGTTTAGTAAATTGTGATGCATTTCACAAAAAACAAAAAACAAACACGTATCTAAAACTAATAAACTGGACCCTGTGTATTGCTGCCTGCAGATATTATTATTATTATTATTATTATTATTATTATTATTATTATTATTATTATTATTATATTTCTATTTACAAATCTGGGCTTTTGTCTTGTTTTCGTGGCTTATTATGGGCTACTCGCAGGGCAGCACAGTGAAGACTCCAGAACCATCAGGACACCTCACACCAGACATTGTCAACCTAGGTGTTGCGACCCCACATGGGGGCACTTCATATGCACATGGGGTCATGGGGCATATTTGACTGATATATTTTTGATTAGACTTTATTTAATAGGTTTGAAATATATAGTCAGTTCTATAATTCTAATATGCAATGTGGAATATCTGCCACATTTGAACATTCTTACTTACATAGATAAATTAGTTAACTGAACATAATAAAAATATGGCAATATACGCTACAGCTAATGGTGAACAACTAATAAAACTAAATGAGAAATAATAAAAAATAAAATATAAATATGAAAAAGACCTAAAAAATAAAAGTTCATGTCCAAAGATGTTACATACGGTCCTATACAATAACTTATGAAATAAACAGTGAAGCAGAAAGATGTACTTAAAGGGGACCTATTATGTTCCCTTTTACTCTGAGGTCCCCAAAACACGATTTCAACAACACATGATTTCACTGAAGCAATCGAATAAGCAATCCAGTTGCTGAATCTTCACTGTGACCCACCACATGCTAACCCAGCGCATTTCAGGGCAGCCTACTTTTGGCTAGACGTGAAAAACATAGGAAATTCCTTTTCCGATCTTCCTTTTCAGATTTATATTCCTCAAGTTGTTTTCTGTATCTCAACGTATTTTCACAAGTGAGTCTGATTTCTAAATATCAGATAAATATTGTAACATCAAGGCGACTTAGATCCACCAGGATTACACAGTGAGAAAAGTTACTCACCCACTCGCAAAACAGCACAAACGGCAATCTAACGGTTCCCTTTAATGCACACATGCAGATCAAGATAATCCTTCTGTATTCCTAGTGATGTCAAGTCAGAATGTGAAACCGTTTTGATAAAATAAGGTTATAAATTAACCCGAAATGAACACTCTGTCTTCTTCGCATGGTAAAAACAAGGTTCACCTCTCCGTGAAAACGAAATCTCTGTGTTGTTATGGATTACGAGAAGATGGTGGCAGAAGCTCTATTATATCGCGGACGGTTACAAGTGCGGCTGTTTGCCTGCTGCTCGTTCGACCAGTCAACAAGTAGCAGGTAAAACCCCCATCCCCCCACACACACAGCAGAGGAGCCCTTGTGATGACATGTTTTACATCTGCTCCGGGCTTGTTCCACCTAGCCCACGCGCTACAATAAACTTGTTTCTCCTCCATTGCCTGTCTCTCTATGTCGGAGGGCCCTGAAAATGTCAGCCGGGTGGCGTGTGGCAGGTGGATTCCAATATTTTTATAAATCAATGGTTCAAATATTACAAATTTAACATTATCTCATTGAAGGAGTACAGCACTATCCAAATGTAACCATTTAAAGCACAAATTGTGTTTCTAAATGGGTATTTTGTGCTGTAAAAGTCTGAAAATACTTTCTCAAACTGTAAAGGCTGAATTCTCAGAACTTCTGTTTTCAAAACCTTAATATTGAATTAGTCATAGCTTCCAAAATATTTGATTGATTTCCACAAGTGATACCTTGTTTTGAAGTTCTGATTCTTCACTTTCATATTGTGGGGAAAAAACAGAAATATCACATTTCAAAATGTGACCCTAAAGTATGTGGTGGGTCACATATCAGATCTACGAGGCCTAATTTAAAGGTTTGCTCTGAATTTTGTTGGCGTTCTGCAAGCTTGTGGGGGACACCGCACCGTGACGACGCACTGTGGGATTTTTTGCTTCATGTCAACGTCGGAAAATAAAACCAATAAAATAAATACATCTACAATAAAAACTCTGTTTTTATTGGTTTTGTTTAGAGAAACTCACAGAGGATCGCGCACCGCAACCCACAGCCTACCGCACACCTTTTTCACCAAAGCAGAATTATTTTTTAAATACATTCATCGTCTGCAGTTTCTTCACAGACTGTTGGTATTAATTGCTCTTCCTTTTAAAAGATTTGGGCAGGCCTGTGCACAGTGTGCAGCCAACAGAGCACTCCCTGATGGCACTCCAGCCGTGGGTGGAGGAACTCAGATGGGGGCGGTTCGAATTGTACTGAAGGGTTGTCTCCGTCTCATGTTTTCTGAACTGACAGCTCACAAAAAACGGACTGGGTTGACTTATTTAACAGTTTGTTTGTTAGTAGGCCCATCAGAGACCAAAATGTATGTGCACAAGCACTGAAAAAGTGAGTTTTTAGGTCCCCTTTAAGATTGAAATGATGTAGGTTTATTGTACATTGGTGATGTACAATAAACCTGACTTTAAATACATGTCTTAATTAGACAGTAAGCCTCAATATGTTGCTTATGAACCTAAACATGAATTGTAACACATACAATTAATGCTACAAAATAATAATAATAATAATAATAATAATAATAATAATAATAATAATAGGAAAAAATTAAGAAATTAAGAACAGGGACTTAAATTCTGCATTTTTAACATAAGTTTTCCACCTCTCCATATGCCATAAAGAGAATTGTGTCTCTGTCCGTCTGTGTCCCCCCTCCAGGCAGCTGGTGGACATCATGGAGTGCCGCGACCAGGGCATAAACATTGGCTACTGCCCCCAAGTTGACGCCCTGGATGACCTGCTCACCGGAGAGGAGCATCTCTACTTCTACGCCCGCCTCCGCGGCATCTCCAAGGGAGACATCGACAGGGTGAGATCCTTTGACACTTTGGGGTCTGTTGGGTGGGGGGGGGGCGTCTTCAATGTGAGGATGAGTACGGTGGCCCTGAGAGCTCATCGCACTGCAACGAAGAAAACTCATGCAAATAGCCAAAACACAAATGCAAAAGCCACAACATAACTGCAACTTAAGATACACATGCAAATAGACAACAATATGACAACACATGCACAGCGTTTAGAAAACGCACTGCAAATCCAGATCTCTCGAATGAACTGCATACCAAACCGCATTAACGGGAAACACATACGCAAAAGCCACATCGGATGCACTGATTTACCTGTGATACAATACAATATTAATATATGCATTAATAAATAGAAAAAACAACTTTTATATCAATCCAGGGTTTTTATCTAAGCCATTTAAGTGTGATATTTCCGAGAAAACAGCTTCTACCAGCTCTGTGATAGTGTTGTGTCGTTCCCAAATGATTCAAATCTTTTGGGTGAAAGGGGGGATTCACTCACTCGTGTGTGTATCCTTGTGAACGAATCAGTGATTCAGTGAATCAGTGACACTAACTCACTGAGAGGTCAACTGATCTGACTGATGAACGGATTGTTTCAGGAAGTCATTCAGCTCAGTTCGTTCACCCAAAGCTTTGAATTGTTCACTAACGACACAACACTATCACAGAGGCAGTAGATGGCGTTTTCTCTGGAATATCAGACTTAAATGGCTTAAATAACAACCGTGGATTAATAGAAAAAATATGTAATATTATTTATTAATTGCATATATTTATATTGTATTGTATTGCAGATAAATCGGTGCATCCGACGGGGCTCACTTCTGTTATGGTGTGGCTCACTTCCGTAGTGTGGCTTTTGCATATGTGTTTTCTCTAGTTGCAGTGCGATGAGCTCTCACAGCCACCATAGATTAGAGATCTAAAAATTAGAGAAGCACAAAAGTGACATTTTTCTCAAAATGACTTTAAAAAACAAACAACACAAAAAAATGCAATCGCTATTAGCTTGCGGGGTCGGAGCTTTTGGCAACCAAGTGATGCTTGATATGTTGGCAACTGAGGATTACAATTTCATTTCATGCTGAGATGAAGCAGATTTCATTTCAGATGTCTACGGAGAGCCGTTTGAGCGTCTATTCATTTTTTCAAACTAGTAGCAATTGTGATTTAACTACTTGTAAATGTACACTTTGATATAAAAAAACACATTGTCGGTATTAAAAAATGTCAACCGCTTCCCATTACTTTCAATACAGATTTGCAATTGTGATCAAGAATGCGTATTGTTGATATCAACAATTGGTACTGTTGATATCAACAAAAACAATTGTTGATATCAGAAAGGTAATTTGTGATAATAATATTTCAAGTTTTGATATCAAAAGATGCACTTTACACCGATCAGCCACAACATTAAAACTACCACTAATAACCGCTTATATGTGTAGCATGTCTATATTGTCCCCCTCGTGCTGCCAAAACAGCTCTGACTCGTCGAGACATGGACGCCACAAGACCTCTGAAGGTCTCCTGTGGTATCTGACACCAAGACGTTAGCAGCAGATCCTTTAAGTCCTGTAAGGGCTTGTTGTTCCAGCACATCCCACAGATACATGTTCCGATCAGAACTCCACCCATCCACATGATGTAGAAGAAAACGTGATCTCAGGAAACGTTCATCAAACCATGCCACCTTTTTACATTGCTCCATGGTTCAGTTCTGACACTCACATGGCCATTGTAGGTGCTTTCGGCAGCATGGGCACTGACAGGTCTGTGGCTAAGCAGCCCCATACGCAGCAAGCTGCAATGCACTGTGTGTTCTGACCCCGTCGCCGGTTCACCCATTTTCCTTCCTTGGATCACTTTTGGTAGGTATTAACCACTGCATATCGGGAACACCCCACAAGACCTGTCGTTTTGGAGATGCTCTGACCCAGTCGTCTAGCCATCACAGTTTGGCCCTTGTCAAAGTCACTCAGATCCTTACGCTTGCCCATTTTTACTGCTTCCAAGAACTTCAAGAACTGACTGTTCACTTGCTTTCTAATAAATCCCACCCCTTGAAATGTGCCACAGGGATGAGAGGAGCCATGTTACTTACCCCACCTGTCAGTGCTTTTAATATTGTGGCTGATCAGTTTTTTCAGATTTCTTGATTGCAAGAATTTTATTCTTGCAATTAGAATGTCTGTTGATGATATTAACTATGTGTTAACTAGTTCAGTCAGAATTGAAAATACAAATAAATTCTCAAATGGCTTGCCATAAGAATGCCATTTCCTGATTCCTTCAAGAGTCGGATTGTTGATATCAAGAATTTGAAAGTAGATAATAGATTAGTCGTAGTAGTAGTAGAGTAGTAGTAGATTTACAACTAGTTGCATCAGAATTGCAACTAGTTTGGCAGCTTAACAGCTTGCCACAGATGTTGCAACGCCTACAGATTCATCGCTCGATCCGCTGCCAATCAATTTCGAAACCTCGGTAGGGGAAGAGAGTTCTTGGGAAGAAATTCTCACTCAAAGTTGTGCGTTCAAAAGGGTCGATTCCTCGGCACGGAAATTGTGGGCAGGGGGTGGCAGTGGAGCCGACGACAAGACGGAGGCAAAACAGCATCTGTGATCTTTGTTTCCGCGTAAAGCTCCGGTTCAAATTGTACGGTGATGAGCTCTGACCTCACCCACTCCTAATACGAATAGAGACATGCACACACACAGAATTATACACACACATATGCACACACACACACACACACGCAGTCAGGCACCGAGGAGGATGAGGCTGCCTCTAATCACCGTCGCTTCAATCGCTGCGGCTCCCCGGCTCCAGTCGGTGGGGGGGGGGGGCTGACAACAATGGCCGTAATGGCGGGAGCGTCAGCGCCGGGCTAATTCGCCGGGATGAGGTTAGAGAGGGAGCAGCTCTCACAACATCTCCTGCTGACAGTTGATAATGACAGCCAGCCTTAATGGGGCCATTTCACATGTACATGGTTTTGTCACGTCTAATGAGCTGTTACATCAAAGGTGAATGAAAAAAGGAAGGGCTGGGGGTTTTTGTGGGGAGGGCATAAGAAAGTGACAAGGACGGGAAAAAAACAATATTTATTTTCCGAGGCAGGGGAAGCGAGGGAAACGCGATGTTTAACGTGCGTCCGACGTGCAAATAGAGGACGTGCCTAATGGGCTGTGAGTGAAAAATGTGGCACACAAAAAATGTTTATGGGGGGAGGAGTACATTTGTACCGCAAGATCATTATTGACCTGAGGAATATTGTAGTAATGGCCAAGCCCGGATCTACCGTATGGGAAATCTGGGCATGTGCTGAGGGGCCCCTGAGCCAGAAAGGGCCCTCCTGATGGGAGGAATTTTTTTTAATTAATTTATTTATTTATTCATTTATTTTATTTTTATTTTTTTTACAACACATGCCAGTTTGGAACGGGCATGCACTGGTTGCTATGCCATTTTTCTGACGGCCCATTATTCTGAAACCTGTCCGAAAAATGTTCCATTGCACCCGGGAAGGTCCGATGACATCATTTTGCTTAATAATTGGCCATGTGCTTCTGTATTATGTGTAACAAGTTAAAAAATTTGGTTAAATACAATTTAAACAATCATTCAAAATAATAAGGGGACTTATCATCATGAATTGAATCTACTCGGAGGCAAATTTATCTTTCTTTATCTGTCCATTGTTCACACTGCTTCTTCCATCATTTGTCAAAAAACAAGCACATGGCTAATGATCATCCAGAATGACGTCATCGGACCTTCCAGGGGTGTTATGTCGGAGCCACAGGCTGTCCCCCTGCATTGTAGGGTAGGTGGCAGATCAATACCAAAAGTATCGATACCACGTCTCGTTTTGAAGATAGATTTTAGCGTTAATAGGATCGACACCAAAAAAGGGATCAGCTTCTCTCAATATATTTCCTCGCTTGCTTGGCGCCCGTCCCTGTGTGGTGAACGGGAAAATCCTTTCCGCACGCACGTTACGCGAACGCCCACGCGCAACGAGCTGAGCGGCTCGCTGTTTGCGAAGCCCCGCCCCACTGCTGCACAGAGTGGAACCGCTCGTTTATTCAAAGTTTATTAATATTACACGTGTCGCCTGTCCAAATTGCAGCAAATTCGACACGTGCTCGTCCTTGGGTCCCCCGCAATGCATCCGCCAGGTGCGAAGTAGATCGGATCAACGGTTGTGGCGATAATCAGGGGATATAGAGACAGGCGGAGATTGTTAGATGTCGTGTCAGGCTCCACAGAAATATGACACGAAGCTTGACCCATTCTCTTGATCTTGATAATTATCCAATCAGAATGAAAAAAATGTTGTTTCCAAGAAAATTAAGTGTCATGATTGACTGACGGCTAGGCAAGCGGCGACTGGTCTGGTGAGCAAGTGGCAATGTACTGTGTGTCAGTTAGGTTGTATCAGTGGGACGTGTGCTGGAAATATTGCCAAGCAGCAGAAAATGGATGGCACCGTGCCCGGTTGGGCGGCTAAAAGAAAGGAAAGAAAGGAAAAGGAAGTGAAAGAAAAAATGTCCCGCTAATAAGTAGCTTTTTCAGTAAAGATAAACAGAGTGAAGAAGAGGCGGATGGGAATACCACAGCTCCCAACTGCATTCTGATGGACGATGTCTAGCTAACTAACGATAGCCTGGAAGCGTCTACCGTTGGTTGCAGCAATGCACAGTGGAAAAAATGGAGAAGAAACGGACAAAGACGGAGATGATCAAAGAGTGGATAGTAATGTTACTTCAAGCTCATTTGTGGTGGCAGGTCCCATCATTTGTGAAGGCCCAGCATTATGGGGATCGATTGCAAAGAAGGTCTGGGAGGAAATTCTGATGAAAGTGGTTTCGGCCTTCGAGAACTGGGATGCCAAGTATCCAGCATCCCGGAGGGGGAACGAGGCTGAGGCACTGACCAGACGGTTGGATGAATGAATTATATATTCAACGTCCACCAGAGCAATTTATTGCTTTGCTTGTAAAGTTTTATCGATACATTCCAATGCATTTGTTGCTGGGTTTACTGACTGGAAACAACCTGAGAGAATAACAGAGCACGAGATGAGTGGTGAGCACAGAAAATGCATGCTATCACTTATATGTCGCACTCACCATCTGGGCACTGTGGATGCTTGCCTTAGGAGACAGATCGAAGCAGATGTTCAGTACTGGAAAGATGTATTAAGGCGTGTAGTTGCCATCATTACGTTCTTGAGTAAAAAGGGGCTTCCGTTCCAGGGAGATGGTGAACTTTTGGATCCCCACACAAGTGGGAATTACCTTGGAATTCCAGAGCTGGTTGCACAGTTTGATCCATTGGAAGGTTTTCAGAAGTATGATCAGAAGGTCTGTGGTTAGACTTCATACTTGTTGTCAACTATTTGTGAAAAATGTACTGGCCTAATGCGTGACAAAACAAAGCAAGCAATTGCTACAGAACTACAGTGAGCAACGTTTTTCTCTGTGGTGGTAGACTGATGTCTCACGTGGACCAACTGACTTTTGTGTTCTGATGTGTGAGTGAGGAAGGGAAAGTTGTCGAGTGATTTATTGGATTTGAACCCATTTACAGTCACACTGGGTCAAGCCTATGTGATGAAGATGGTCAGCGATTTGGGGCTGGATCTCTCCAATTGCCGTGGCCAGGCATATTATGCCTGACAATGGCGACCTGGCCACAACTATGACAATGCATCAAATATGTTTGGGAAATATAACGGGCTGCAAGCTCATTTCAAGAAAAACAACCCACTCATTCATTACATTCCATGTGCAGCACATCCCTTGAATTCGGTTGGTGTGAACTGTGTCGAAAATAGTTGTCGGTGTTATAACTACTTTAGAAATTAAAATTGCACTTGATAAAAACTTGTATCAATTTATGTAGCATTATATTGTTTATTAAACTAACTCAACTCAATACATGTACCACTGTTGTCACCTTTTAAGGAACACAAGCAGAGAAACCTCTTTCTAATGAGTGGGATTTATTTTATCACGCTAAATAATAGAATAAATTAAATAATAGCAAATAAATACAAGATTTAAAATGGTGACACACTTAGAGATTGTCAACTCAGAGACAATAGTAAGGTAAGAAGTTATGTTACTCTTTTATCAAAATAATAAAAGCGAGGCAGACGCTAAGGGCAGTTAACTTCTCTGAAAGGGGAATTAATTCAATTTGACATCAACCCTTATCATGGAGCAGGTTGGAAGCCTTTGTCTTACTGGTCACCGAGTCAGAGATAGAGACTTTCCTCTGGTTTCCCAAAAGTGTGTAGGCAGCGTTGTGTGCACTGTGGCCGCCTGCTACCGGTGGTCTCGGCTGTGCGAGTCCAGCTGTCGGCTGCTTCTGAGGTGAACTGGGATGGTTTCCAGACAGACGAGGATCCGGCCGCGGCCTGCGGCGAGGTGCAGCGGTCTCACTTCAAGGGGGCCGTATCGCCCGGGAGTAGCTGACTCGGTTCTCTCAGATGCTCGCTTGACAACGGCTTCAGGGTTCTCCTGGGGTTGTGGCTGAACGTGGAATATAATTAATCTGGCTACACTAAGTCAGTTAGGCTTGAATCTCTTGTGGATCGGTTGAAAACAAAAAAAATTAAAGTTAGTGATATAACCTTGCAAGGTTTCATGATACAAAGCAAAAGAAAGGAGATAAGAAAACACAGTTCCTCAGTTGGGTGGCTGAAGCAGCCTTGTTGGGTAAAAATCGTAATTGCGCACAAACTTTAGCGAAAACAAAGACGTAAATAAATTACGTCCAAAAATTACACCTCAAGCTGGTTTGACGACCAGCCTATCGGTAACCTGGCCGACGGCTTCTTTCGACAGGGGAAGAGGAGTTTGGCTGTCTCCCCTTCTCAAAATGGCGGAGGAGGCAGAGTTTTTGTGTGCCTCCTCTTTTAACTGACTGCTGATAATTCCCAGACTAGCGAATGTCATTTAGCTTAACGTGCAAAAGTCACATAGCTCCATGCATCGCTAGGCTGCAACCAATGAATGGTTTTAAAACCTAAACTGTTGTGATAATGTTTTACAGGCAAAAAAAGAAACACATGATTCAGACAACGGTCATCTTTCAAAAACCATTTTTATCAGGAACATAAATTTGTATCTAACTGTTAGGACGGTTTCTAATTACTAACTATTAAAACGTAATTTCAACACTACTTATAAATACCAAGGAGTCATCATGAATTTTAGCTTGACAACACACAATGAACATTGTGATCTTGGCGGTTACGGCAACTTCTACCCGTTAACCACTGGATGGCAGTTTGGCAATATGAGAGTTATTACAGTTAAATGGTGTTATTGTAACTTTGTCGTTTTGCATCGTATAGTGATGGGAGTTAGATCATTTTTCAAAGCGACATCTGTAGAAATAATGTTACCACAATTACTGACTCATTTGACATTGGTTCACCTTAATCCAGACTAATCGGGACAGAAGAATGCGGGCTATGTGTGAGAGAAGGGGTTTGTTGACCCACTCCTGGCCGAGACACAAAACAGAGCCAATTGGTCATCTTCCCGTCTAGCCTTGGTTCAATTCCCTGGGGTGAAGGTTCACGTCCCTGCCTGGGGAGCATCCCAATTGGCGCCTATATTGTTTGGGAATGAAGAAAAGTGTTAGTAGATCCTCTGATCTCAGCGTGGGGTTTGTACCCCCACGGGGTCTCTATATAAGGGGATTACACAGGAGACGGTGCAGCAGTGTAGCTGCTGCTACATCGGGAAGCAAGCCAGTTTTTCGACTTACTACAAGCATTATAGGCTTTATTTGCGCCACTTGCACCCACAAATGGAATAAGGTGTTGACAACTACCAACATCACACTGTCGCTAAAATCCCTCTCCAGTATGAGATGGCATTGTAGAAGGGACTCCACAAGAACTCTTTGTGAAAATGATGCTGAAATAAGAGGGGCCTTATAGATGTTGGCGTGACAACAAGGAGCGACAGGACACACGGTATGAGGCAGCTGTGCTATGTACCAAGTCTTGCAAAGCTGGAGACTGGTTGATGAGCTGATCACCATATTTTGGAACACCGCTGCACCGATTCAAGCTAAAAAAGAAATGGCTTGCAAAAGAGGGACACGGACTGAATGACCACTGTGCGGGTTATGGAAT